>NW_004797732.1:643354-645768 GCF_000002075.1 Aplysia californica | reverse complement strand
AGAGAGAGAGAGAGAGAGAGAGAGAGAGAGAGAGAGAGAGGTAAATGTATAAGATACAAGCTTACGTTCTCACTCTTCCTGGTGAAGACATAGAGCACAAGCCCATTGCCGAGCGTGCCGAAGATGCTGAAGACGATGAGCATGGCCATGACCGCGATCAGCTGATTCTGACTCATACCGTCGGTCAGCTCGTCCTCGTCGGGGGCGCTCGTGCTGGCCAAGGTCAAGGCCGGGCTAGGGGTCAGTCGGAGGGTCGTGTTGGCCGACATGGTGGGGGAGGTGAGGTGAGTCAACCAGGGTCGAGGTGAGAGGAGGTGGTGAGGTGTGGTACTGGAGGTCAGGTGTGAGGGGGGAGGGTGAGTCAACCAGGCTCTGGGTGTGTCCAGGTGAGAGGGAATTGTTTATGTACCTGACGGCACAGTGAGTGAGGGGCGTCGACGTACTGGGAGCAGAGAAGCCAATAAGTTTGTTTGTTTGTTTGTTTGTTTGTTTGTTTGTTTGTTTGTTTGTTTGTTTATTTGTTAGCTTGGTTCTTATCCCAGCCCAGAAAGAAATATTTCTTCACTTTTGAAATAAAAAAAAAATCCTTTCTTAATTCCACACTTGGAATCTAATGTTTTCTGGTGATGGATGTTCGAAGACTGATCCTTTCTAGAAGATTCTGAATATCTCTATACAGTTGTAGGAGGTTCTTGGAGATGTTGAGAAATTCTGGGAGATGCCAAGATATTGGAGAACGTGACAGGGTTGGATGGTAGTTCTAGAGAAAATTGTGTCCTGCTCCTATGGCAGGAGTTTTGGATGCGTTTATTCCGTGAGTCGTGAGGAATGTAATGACGTGTAGGGGTGATGTAACGGTCGCACAGATTGTGTGTGTGTGTGGTCGTTGAGTGCGAGTTGTGGGATGGCACTAACGACTGCTCCCAGAGATGAAGAAAGAGTTGGCTCACGCTATGGAAGAAATCCCTGGGTTTCTCACACAAAGATGTATGTCTCTCACAACAAGATGTATGTCTGATGACGAGAGAGCGTGTTGTTCTCTGTGCCAAAAGTAGGACTGACGTCTTTGGGAGAGGGAAGCTTGTTTTGCTTGTTTATCTCCCCGCGTGCGCTGTTCAGGGATCTGTGACGTCAAATGTCCTGGAACGTTGCAAAACACCGCAGTTGTACGACGTCTCTGTGAGATATTGTGCACACACACTCACAGACACACACACACACACAGACACACACAGGGAGGGGTCACGAAAGGCCAAGAAAATGTTGAACGTTTGTCTCCAACATCACAGGACAGGCAGGCCAATCGCTGATATTTGTTGTTGTTGTTGTTGTTGTTGTTGTTGTTGTTGTTGTTGTTGTTGTTGTTGTTGTTGTTGTTGTTGTTGTTGTTGTTGTTGTTGTTGTGAGATCGAGATAACGAGAATCTGTTCAAAGTTACACACACGGAAACGTAGCCTGCTCCTTTCTTTTAAATTTCTCGTGTGTGTCGTGGTGGTGGTGAGACTGGTGTGGCTGTGAGGGAATCTGACTGTGTACAGATGGCGGGGACAGATGTCTGTGGGGAACTCACTGCCGGGTCCACCTCCGATCAGGAGCCAACGTTTCAATTTCACAGTTTGCCACAAAATGATCCCCCGTTTTTTGTAGAAGTTTGGCGCAAAGATGTATCACTTTTCCAAGTTTAGAACATGTGTCCCTGAAGATGATCTCTCCGGTAGGGGGCAAGATAGGTCGGCGGTCCGAGGAAAAGATCAGACCTCCGATAACCTGACAGAAGCCTCGTGGCGTCTCTTCATGGTTCAGATGTCTACAGTTGTTTGTTTGTTTGTTTGTTTGTTTGTTTGTTTGTTTGTTTGTTTGTTTGTACGTCGTGGTTCCTGCTAGGTCGTCGACAACACGGGGCGGGGTGGCCACATCTGTGTACCGTGAGCCGCTGTCGGGCGATGGGGATCGGTTGTTGTTGTTGTTGTTGTTGTTGTTGTTATTGTTGTTGTTGTTGTTGTTGTTGTTGTCGTTGTTGTTGTTGCTGCTGGTGTTGTTTTTGTTATTGTTGTTAGAGCTGATGTTGCTGAATTTTAAAATGACCGCTGATAGTTTAGACCAAGAAGTTGTTGTCGTCGTTGTGGTTGCTGGAGTCACTTGTCGTTCACCTCAACACAGACTGTGTCCATTTCTTGAACCACAGAGGCGGCCTCAGCTCACAGTTCAGAGTGCGTGGTACAAAACAGCAGCAGACATACACATCTGGTATCCAGTGGCAACGGATCTAGGTCACGGGACCGCTGAGTGGTTGGTCACAGGTCACAGGGGTACCGTGGTCACAAGGGTACCGTGGTCACAGGGGTACCGTGGTCACAGAGGTACCGTGGTCACAGGGGTACCGTGGGTGGTCACAGGGGTACCGTGGTCACAGA
>NW_004797732.1:636503-639607 GCF_000002075.1 Aplysia californica | reverse complement strand
AGAGAGAGAGAGAGAGAAAGAGAGAGAGAGAGAGAGAGAGAGAGAGAGAGAGAGAAAGAGAGAGAGAGAGAGAGGATAGGAAGAAAGAGAGGTAGACAAACAGGTAGATTGGAGGACAGAGAAGAGATATTAGAAAAGTCTCATCTGAATGCAATCTTTTATAAAAGCAAAGGTATTCAGATTTGCTTTAATCTATTTTCTCTCTCTCTAGCGGGACGCTGCTACAATAAATTTGTCTGATTTAATCTCACCTTCGTAATCTCCACAGACTTATATCTTGCTATCCTAAGCCGGACATTCCCACGTTCTTCCCCTCCACAATGGAAGGCGCCATCTCGCTCCCCTAGAGTTACGAGCTTCTATCTGCTTATAATGCGGCGCAACGTATCCTCAAATACCTTTATAACTGGTGAATCAATGTCACCCACACTTTGCATATCAGTTTTTGTCTCAATTTGTCTTAATTTATTCATATTTTTCCACAACAGTTGAGGCTAGATGAAAAAACTTTTCTTCCCAAACTAGTAGCAAGAAATTGATTTATATTGTGAACAGTGTTTTGCTTTGTACTAAAAGTTCTCAAAACATGCGTTCAATAAAGATAATCTCGCGATTAGAAAAACACCCAACCGGACTTGCTTTGAAAAGCGATATCGTCTCTGCTGTAAACCTTTTAAAATCAGTAGAAATCACCCACTAGGACTTTTCATTCGTATTTGTTAAGGAATTTTCTAGAATAGAGCTAACAGGTGTTTACAAAAATATTGATCTGTTAAGACAAATTGACTCAAGTCACTGTGCAAAAGCTGGAGAGTTTATGTTTGAAACTTGAGGAGATATTTGACAACAGGTTTTTTGACCGCACTATACTACCTAGCTTTGAGAAATTTGATGTTCAACATTTTAAGTTTCACAATATGTCAAGCTTTTTCGAATGCACTTCTTTGAGTATCTTGATAAAGTAATAAAGACTTGGAATTGTCTTACCATTTTGACAGAGCAGAATGTAACATTTGGTTTCTGACCTCGTGGTCTTAGTCACTCAAAACGGACAAACTGTCAGATAGGACTTTGTACTTCTGAGGTAGCAAATTTTGACCAAAGTCAAGGTCAGTGAGGCAAGGTGCCGTGTGGACGAGACTGTCGCGAGACGGGGGTTTGATCTCTTTGTGTGGGTGTGAGCAGATAGGAATACCTCAGACAGACTTACAACACGGTGTGAGCAAATAGGAATACCTCATCCAGACTTACAACACGGTGTGAGCAAATAGGAATACCTCAGACAGACTTACAACACGGTGTGACAGACAGGAATACCTCAGACAGACTTACAACACGGTGGGCTCAAATAGGAATACCTCAGACAGACTTACAACACGGTGTGACAGACAGGAATACCTCAGACAGACTTACAACACGGTGTGAGCAAATAGGAATACCCCAGACAGACTTACAACACGATGTGAGCACTATAGACAGCGAACATTTCCCACAGAGCAGACACAATACAAGAAATATTGGATGTGATAACATTCGTCGTTTTCTCGGTGGTTAGGTGAAAGTGAAGCTTCCTTGTACTCATTTCAGGCCCGCATGTTTTCCTCTCGTTTCTTTCCCCTCCTTTCTGCTGATGTCGTTATTTTGTAGCGCAGCTGCAGGGGCCGATAGAGGACATCTGAACCCCACAAGGTGGCGCTGTTTTTTCTCTTTCATTTGCTTGTTAGCAGAAGAAAACATCTATAGCATTGCGCAGTGTTATTCCTGGTTTGTTTGTCCCTGACTGATGTTATTGGCCACCTCCGCATAGCTAGTACATTCCATCGTACCTTGTGCTTTCTATTTTTGGTTGCAATAAAACGTGTTAGAAAGGACAGGTTGTACACTTTATATATCGTAGACCGACAGATCTAGTCGTTTTGTCAGCTCATAACTTAACAAACATCTCATCCCAGACAAAACAAAATAGATATAAGCTTTGAATATCATGCCTGAACAGAAAGAAGATCATTTGTATCAGCGTCTGCTTTTTCGTTTGTTTGTTTGTTGTTTGTTGTTTGTTTGTTTTGGTAAGTGTTTTACGGTGCTGGCAACAGCATAAGGTCACATGAGCGCGCGGGACACATTAAGTATTCTTACTGGGTAGGAAAATCAGCGAGTGAGGTACAACGAGTTTCTCTCCTCAGTGAGCTACAACAACAACAACAACAACAACAACAACAACAACAACAACAACAACAACAACAAAGGTTTACTAGAGACAACTAAAGGACCTCCCAACCCCAGAGACCGGCACAATCCCAGAGACCGGCACAATCGTAGAGACCGGCAGAGACCAGAGCTGTATTGTGTTATCCCGCCAAGGTCTCCTCTGACGCCCAATGTCTAATTGGCGGAACCAACTCGGGCTTACAGTACGACCAAACAACAATTGTTCTCCGCGCCAGTCAGACTAAGAACAATAATCCCCCCCTTCCCCTCCCCTCCCCCTCCCCCCGCACACCGGAACTCGCTCATCGATTCCCCAAACCGGAAACCAGGCAGCGGAAGTCAGTCCTTTGCGCGGCCTGGTCTCCCCGTTCCGCTTTCTTGAAGACGCAGGAAATGGCGCGAGTGGGAGAGGGGCGTCTGTCTTTTTCTCTCTGTCAGTGTCGTCTGTACGCGTGCGTGTTTAGTCATTCGAACCGAGCAAGAGCCCCCGATAAAACACTGTCACTTTAAATCTTTCAAAAGGACGGTTCAGTTCCAGAAACCCCGTGCGTGACGTTTGTCGGAAATCTGTTCTTGTTTTTGCTTCCCCGTGGTCGCAGATCTTTCTACGTCTCGAGTTCTGTCCATGTGGGGATTGGGCGGTACATGTAGACCACAGATTTACCGTAGATGTAGACCACAGATTTACCGTAGATGTAGACCACAGATTTACCGTAGATGTAGACCACAGATTTACCGCAGATGTAGATCACAGATTTACCGTAGATGTAGATCACAGATTTACCGTAGATGTAGATCACGGATTTACCGTAGATGTAGATCACAGATTTACCGTAGATGTAGATCACGGATTTACCGTAGATGTAGATCACGGATTTACCGTAGATGTAGATCAC
>NW_004797732.1:631371-632476 GCF_000002075.1 Aplysia californica | reverse complement strand
ACCACTGTCTTTGCTCTCATCATCAATGTACTCACCACTGTCTTTGCTCTCCTCATCAATGTACTCACCACTGTCTTTGCTCTCATCATCAATGTACTCACCACTGTCTTTGCTCTCATCATCAATGTACTCACCACTGTCTTTGCCCTCATCATCAATGTACTCACCACACAACAATATAACGCTGTTTTGTCCTTTCATTTCATCCTCGATTGTTTCTTATTTGTCCGAGACCAAAATCCGAATGACTTTTCGACAGTTGTCCACATTGTGTTAAATATTCAGAAACAGTATGTGGCTATTCAAACGTACGGCCGATCAACAGCAATTAACATGACGTACACACAGATAATGGCGACAATTTCCATTTTAAGGAGTGGATTTACCCGACAATTGCTGCAATCATTTCAATCTACCAGTGTCGGAATGTAAAACTCTCTAAACTTGCCATTTTCCAAACAATTCGCTACTTCAGAATTATAAAGTTGTATCTGACATTTTTGGCAGTTTTGAGTTTTTAAGTTATTAGGACCATGAAATCAGAAAACATTTGGTCTATCTGCTCTTTCAAAATGGTGGGATATTTTGGAGTCGTCATCAAGATATTTCAAAGATTGCATTGGAAAAAGCTAGACACAATGTGAAACTCCAAATGTTTGACGTCAGATTTCTCAAAACAAGGAAGTGAGCTGAGAGAACCCAACACTATCACAACCAACTATGACACTAAACAAACAAACACACCAACGACAACAGACAAACAAACACACCAATAACAACAGACAAACAAACAAAACAGTCTGTGTACACTCAGTCCCAGATATCCTTGCCACAGCTGTGTCAGTCAGACGATAACTTCAATCTAAGCGCCGCTGTTTTTGGCCCAGAGAGTGAGACACAATCTGTCACCGGCCGGCCAGAGTTGGACGATGGCAACTCTCACAAAGTAACATATCATTCTGATGATCATGTTTAGTATGTTTATTTATGTTTGCAATCTTTATGATTGATGTTGTGATTGCATTATAAATGTTATTATTTTTATTATTATTATTAAAAAAAAATTAAAAGTACTTTCTTCTTCTTCTTCTTCTTCTTCTTCTTC
>NW_004797732.1:624759-626985 GCF_000002075.1 Aplysia californica | reverse complement strand
ACGTTCTCCAACTTTGGAACTACCAGAATACTTTACCTGACAACTCTCAGCCGGCGGCGGGAAGTAACGACCGACAGTTTCAGATCTTTGATCGTTTTCTCCTCGCCCCAGGTGTCTCCGGGCACGGGCTATCACCAGAAAACGTCTGTGGCCACAGGAGGTAGATAGATCCTGGGTGTTTGTCCGAGACAACTCACGTCCGTCGGGGTGTGGGGAGCCGGGGGTGAGCGGGAACAATAGCTTGTCCACTGCGACACTCACTCACTCACAAGTGCTGCAGTCCACGTGCCTCACGCGCGCACACTTACTCACTCACAAGTGCGGCAGTCCACGTGCACCACGCGCGCACACTCACTCACTCACTCACGCCCGCACTAGCGCACTAGCGCACTAACGCATGGAAGCCTGCGCGCACCGACCAGCATACACTCACACGCTCACACACGCGCACACACACACGAGGAGTTTGAATGCAAGGGAGTTGTTGTTTCTGTCGCGATCAGCCTTGAGGCGCCGGAACGACGTATGATTTGCTCTCAACTGAGGGGTCACTGCTGTAGATTGATTCAACTTCATAATACTGTTTGCATGCAACTTACGCGCTCACCGAACTCACTCGCTCACTCACTCACTCACTCGCTCACGCGCACGCACGCGCGTTCGGGATTCGCTCACGCGGACTGCGCCCGTCAGACTGTGCCATGGCTAGTGTGAGTGTGTGTGTGTGGGGAGGGGGGTGCAGTCGTAGACCCAGAGTTGGGTAGTCAGGTGTGGTGTGTGTGTGAGCCCGTTGTACGCTTGGGAGGAGTCCGAGAGTGGTAGGCGCGATCCACGCGTGTCTGATTGTCTTTTTGTTGCTTGTTCCGGTAAATGTTTCGCCTCTAGGCCACAAGAGTCCCTTCTGATTGTCTGATTGTCTGATTGTCTGATTGTCTGTCTGTCTGATTGTAAGACTGCCGAGTACATGTGGACGCGTTTGATTTTCGATTTACTGCAGGTAATTGTGCTTAAATACGCCCCTCCCAACCCTTTTAAAAAATACCCCTTTTTATATCCCCTTCTAAAAAGATAGATAGATAGATAGATAGATAGATAGATAGATAGATAGATAGATAGATAGATGGATGGATAGACGACAGATGTACAATCCTGGGTTTGGTTTTATTATTTCGCTTCTAATCAAACGTTTATGGCACTTCCAACACGGATAGGTCATACTAGAATGCGCCGGAGATTCGAGGTGGCACTAGAGAGTATCCCACAAAGAACAGATGGAGGAAAGATGAGGACGCTCGCCCTCATGACTTTATGAAGTTGCGAACGCCGTAAAACTCTGACCAAAACAGAGATAGGGACGATAAATAATTGACAGGAAAGAAGGAGCAAATAAGACCAGAGCACCCACCGACCACCCACATGATACACGGAAAAGACGTGAAAATAAACAGAAGATGAATAGCCAGACAGAAATGTTACTTGCGAGAAAGGCGGGTAATTGGGAACAGAGCATGGGGGGGGGCAGACAGTGACGTGGATATCTTTGGGAGAAACAGACACACTGGGCGTTAATTGCACACAAACACAGGCCGGCAGACGGTGATTGAGCTATTTACAATGTGGTTGATGATACGCCTGGCCAACAGATTAACTGGACAGGTCATGTTCAAGATGATGTTCCTGGGTGCACCAGACAGAGAAGGGGATTACACACACAGAGAAGTCTACACAAACACTTAGGTTTGCTCAGGCCCCACCCATCGTCCCTTGCCTCCCCTCCCGCCTTCCCTCCCGCCTCCCCTCCCGCCTTCCCTCCCGCCTCCTAACACACTCTCTCTTTCCTCTCCCAGCTACTTTCTACAACTCTAAAACGTTTGACCACGAGATACCACTAGGGACGATAGAACACGTTTGATGGGAAAGTTGGAATAAACCACAGCACCGCGTCTACCACGTACGTTTTTTTAAACAGCTTTTCTAGACATTTTGACAAATCTCGGTAGACTTTATGTTTTCACACAAAGAAGGCTTAGGCTAGCTTGTCACTTTCCTCTCAACTGTAAACGTCGTAAGTCGAAACACAATAGTTTGCCTCACGACTTGCTTCAAGCTAAAATATTTTATCTCAAGGTACAATACTTTGTCTCAGGGGCGAAGCGTCTATATAATCAAATAATCACTGCTTCCCTTCCTAATTTTGAAACATTGTCGCTGTCAAATTCATCCTTA
>NW_004797732.1:619075-620742 GCF_000002075.1 Aplysia californica | reverse complement strand
AGAGAGAGAGAGAGAGAGAGAGAGAGACAGACAGAGACAGAGACAGAGACAGAGGTAAGAGACACAGACAGGCAAAGAAAGAAAGAGAAAGACTCTCCAACCCACGATGTCCTGTAACTGTAAGCCCGAGCAGTGTTGAGTTCTGAAGGAGGGGACTGTGAGCACTTCCATGTCACCAAAAGTCACGGTGAGGTGACGGTGTTACAGATTGTGCAATGTCCAATATTATGTATATTATATGGTATAACACGGGGGAGAGTGTGCTCGGAGATCATCATTAACCCCTTGACTCCCCGCCTGCTCCTCACAGAGTACCACACTTTTCGCGCCTGGCAGTGAAGGGGTTATACAACATTTTCTTTGTCAAATGAAACCAGTTCTATTTCAGCGCCGGTGGCGACCTCTGTGCTCCTGTGTGGGGGACTGGCGGGACCCCATGTTTATAAATGAGAGTTCGTGTCTTGTGTCTGTGTGGGGACTGGCGGGACCCCATGTTTATAAATGAGAGTTCGTGTCTTGTGTCTGTGTGGCACACATCTCTTGTGTCTGTGTGGCACACATGTCTTGTGTCTGTGTGGCACATATCTCTTGTGTCTGTGTGGCACACATGTCTTGTGTCTGTGTGGCACACATCTCTTGTGTCTGTGTGGCACACATGTCTTGTGTCTGTGTGACACACATCTCTTGTGTCTGTGTGGCACACATGTCTTGTGTCTGTGTGTCAAACATGTCTTGTGTGGCTCCGTCATATCTTCACCCCTCACTTCCCTAGAGCTACACAGCTCTGTCTGATCAGCACCTCGCCGGGAAACATTGGAAGGTTATACATTTTGAAATTCACGTCAAGCTTTTTGGAATGTAATTCTTTGAATAATATATTGATAGCTGCTCGGAATAAGATGACTATTGTGACTGAGTATATAAAGCATTTGGTCTCTGGACTCATGGTCTTAGTTACATAAAACGTTAAAAAATGTTAGATAGAGCTTGTAATTCATTGGTAGCGATTTGTGTCGCCATATGTTTGTATCGGGCGATCGTCAATTGTGGAGTTATTGGTGGCATCTTAATTCATTTAGATCTGTATTGCTTTATGGAGTTATTGGTGGCATCTTAATTCATTTAGATCTGTATTGCTTTATGGAGTTATTGGTGGCATCTTAATTCATTTAGATCTGTATTGCTTTATGGAGTTATTGGTGACATCTTAATTCACTTAGATCTATATTGCTTTATGTAGTTATTGGTGTCATCTTAATTCACTTAGGTCTATATTGCTTTATGTAGTTATTGGTGTCATCTTAATTCACTTAGATCTATATTGCTTTATGGAGTTATTGGTGTCATCTTAATTCACTTAGATCTATATTGCTTTATGTAGTTATTGGTGTCATCTTAATTCATTTAGATCTGTATTGCTTTATGGAGTTATTGGTGTCATCTTAATTCATTTCGATCTATATTGCTTTCAATTGGAAAACTCCCCTTCTGTCTTCTTTAGAAATGGAGATGACTCATAATGTGTGAGGGAAGAAGGTGGAGTCACGTGGTGTCTGAGGTAAACATTGGAGAGAAAATGGCCGGCCAGGTTTGGTGAGGTCCAAAGCTTTGGCTCCCTTGGAAAATACAAAGGCTCCCCGTCTCTCTATTTAGATCCTCATCAAGCG
>NW_004797732.1:614860-615929 GCF_000002075.1 Aplysia californica | reverse complement strand
CACACCACACACACACACACACACACACACACACACACTGTCCCCCCCCGGTTATTTGGCTATATCAGACGTGAATGTCGCGGGGACAGCTCTAACCCCTGGTGTCAGACCCGCGCTCACTTCCGTCTGACCCACTTAGCTGGACGTTGGTCAACGTCAGAGATCCGGAAGTGAGGACTATTGGCGGAGGAAGCGCTGGCTTTTGTACGTCCTTGTCCAAGTGTCAATATCACGTCTGTGGAGGTGTACTTTGAGAAAGTCCATGTCACGTTTGTGGAGATGTACTTTGAGAAAGTCCATGTCACGTCTGTAGAGATGTACTTTGAGAAAGTCCATGTCACGTCTGTGGAAATGTACTTTGAGAAAGTCCATGTCACGTCTGTAGAGATGTACTTTGAGAAAGTCCATAGCACGTCTATAGAAACGCGTGTTAGAAATGTACTTTGAGAAAGTCGAAATCTCGGCAGTGAATGAGGCAGGCCCCAGGACAAGATGGACATAAGGACTCAGGGAGACATAAGAGAAAAACAAGAGACCCCCCCCCCCCACACACAGGGCGGTGCAACACGCAGGTGAACGACGTCTGCTGCTTCCATCCACTCTGTGACGTAACTGAGGACGGCAGAAACGAAGTAAAGAAATCTGGTCCATGGTAAGAGCATTCACGTTTTGTTTTCCTGCGATCTATAGCTCTTTTCT
Source organism: Aplysia californica (assembly GCF_000002075.1). Lineage (NCBI taxonomy): Eukaryota > Metazoa > Mollusca > Gastropoda > Aplysiida > Aplysiidae > Aplysia > Aplysia californica. The sequence continues at coordinate 615,230 of NW_004797732.1, read as the reverse complement.
GGGCAGTTTAACAAAAAGGGAGAAAAGTGATAACTATCCCACAATTACATTCGTCTATTTTTCCTGAAGACAAAAGAAACATTCATCAAACAGTAGCCTGCACATGTGTTTACAAGCAGAACTAGACTCCAAATGTACTTCCTGTATTTTGTGCATTTTAAAAGGGTTTCCACCTAATTGATCAACAGAAAGAACAGCCATGTATTGTTCGTGAAACGTTGTTGAAGGCGTGTCCTTGAACCTCGTATTTGCCAGTCCAGTAGTAGAATATTGTTTTCCTCGTTTAGGAGATTTGCTTCTCATGATATAGAACAGAGGGGGGAGGGGAGAGGAGGGGAGAGGAGGGGAGAGGAGGGGAGAGGAGGGGAGA
>NW_004797732.1:610431-612438 GCF_000002075.1 Aplysia californica | reverse complement strand
TTGTGCTGTTGAAGCTAGAGAGGTGAGCAGAGTAAGTCTGATTCCCTGTAAGGACTTCTCTGTTGACATCCACCCCTTGGCGCTCATGTGACCTTATGCAGTTGCGAGCGCCGTAAAACCCTCTACTAATGTCCTCGTTGTGAAGTCAGGCGCTCGTCAAAAAAACTGACATCGAAGAAACCGACATTTCCCCGACCGTCGGGCAGTGTTTGTCCAAGTTTTGGGTGTGTCTTATGTCTCGTCACCTTTCAGGTCAATTTACAATAACATTTCTGTGAGGAGTTTACTCACACACTTTCATCAAAGACACCAACAGTTATTGTGTACATTTACAGTTTCCAAAAACTCCCAAACTTTGCCAGCTATCAAACTTTGGCGGCCATATTCTCGCTATTGTGTTCTTCTGACACCAGCCAACCCCCACCTCCTCCCATCACAAATATCTCTAGATCTACTTCTGGTCAAGACAGATGGCTATTTTACTGATCACAAGCAAGCGAAATAAAACAAGCTGTAAGATGATAAAAGCAATATCTACAAATGGCCAAATATTGGCGAGCGCCTGATTCCACCGCGTTGCGACACACATTTACTTTGTCGGGAGTCAGACCATGGCGGGTGTTGTATGTCCGGGGTCAAGCGCCCTACTAGACAGAGGCCATGGCGCTATGTCCAGACAGGCCGCAGTGGCTGGCGAGACGGGGAAAGGAAACTGGTGAGAAAGTGGCCAAACAAGATGGACGTGGCGCACATTTCACTACACGAGATGTGGCCAAGCAAGATGGACGTGGCGCACATTTCACTACACGAGATGTACAAAGTTCTGTCAGCTCAGGGCCCAGTTTTGAGGAATTGGACGTTCAACATTTTGTGTTTGGCAACATGGCACACTTTATAGAATGCTGTTTTCTGAATATCTTCATAAACACTTCGGATAATCTGACAATTTCGATAGAGCAGATAGAACATTAATTGTTGGTGGAGATAGAACATTAATTGTTCGTGGAGATAGATAGAACATTAATTGTTGGTGGAGATAGAACATTAATTGTTGGTGGAGATAGAACATTAATTGTCCGTGGAGATAGATAGAACATTAATTGTTCGTGGAGATAGAACATTAATTGTTCGTGGAGATAGATAGAACATTAATTGTTTGTGTAATAGAACATCATGTTTCCGACCCCCTGATCAAAGTAACTCACGACGGTCAACAATGACAGATAGAGCTTTGTACTTCACACATGTACTGGTGAACAACAAATGAACAAACAAACGAACAAACAAGCGAACAAACGAACGAACAAACGAACGAACAAACAAACGAACAAACAAACGAACAAACGAACGAACAAACAAACGAACAAACGAACGAACAAACAAACGAACAAACAAACGAACAAACAAACGAACAAAAAACGAACAAACGAACGAACAAGCTAACGACGAAGACGATCTATGTTTGGTGGAAAAAAAAGGAGCAAACTCCCCCACCAAAGCACCCGCCAACCACCCACTGACGTTTTTGTCAACTCTTTCATCTTTGGAGGAGTGGTTGAGCGTCTGTCCTTGAGGCAAGGAGTACTCACCGGGTATCAGAAGACAGAAGAGTTTTTGGAGTCGCCACTGGTCAACGTCCAGAGAAAGGTCGACAAGGACTCGTGGGGTCAGAGTTCAGAGGTCAGTGCAGTAGGAGAGGGAGGACTGGTGAGAGGAACCTGGGGAGAGATGGACGACGTGAGGAAGTTGTGGCCATGTGTGTCCAAGAACAGCAACAGAACAAGCAAAACAACAACAACAACAACAACAAAAACAACAACAACAACAGCAACAACAACAACAACAACAGCAGCAACAACAACAGCAACAGCAACAACAGCAACAACAACAACAACAACAACAACAACAACAAACTACGTATCTATCTTCAGTACAAGTCGCGGTACTGTCAGTTCCAGGAGATAAGGCTCGTTTGGCGTTTTACGTTACATCAGGAGGGGGGGAGGG
>NW_004797732.1:602634-603815 GCF_000002075.1 Aplysia californica | reverse complement strand
AACATGAGCCATCTGTACAGTAGTCAGTCCGGACGTAAAACATGAGCCATCTGTACAGTAGTCAGTCCGGACGTAAAACATGAGCCATCTGTACAGTAGTCAGTCCGGACGTAAAACATGAGCGATCAATCCACATCCCCAGACACTCACGATCAACTCCTCCAATGGCGGTCTTAGAGAGGAACCTTTGTTATTTTCCTCAGTGCCGTGACGTTTCTCTTTGTCTTTCTGCTTCTCCCTCATCGTTTGCCACGTCTCCGATTTGGCTCGGCTGTCGAGAAGTTTGAGATGTAGTGAGACTTGTCACGGCACTGGGGCTGACTCACAGGACGAGGCGGGAGTTTATGGCGTCGTGGGGAACTCATCCGCTGGGCGATATTGTTGTTATCACGAGATGGAAGTGACGCACATTTTCCTGCTCGCTGGGCAATTGAAGACCCGAGAACATGGTTGTGCCGACGTCAATTTGTGTGAAACGGAGAAAAACGTCAAAATCATGAACTTTGGTCTATGTTAATTTTGCTCTGAGCTATGCTGCAGTTTGCTGGAAGAGACTCATCTTTACTGAGACCAACAACGTTTTCTTCTGTTGCCCTTTAGGAGCTAGGCCCAGCCTCGTTCTCACGTCTTCAGTTTTCATCAATCTATTTTGTTTCTTTTGCCTTTTGCTCGACACCTTTTATGTCCATTGAAAAACACATTCCTGTCTGGATTTTATTTTAAAAACGTTGATCATTGCTCACAAGAAAAGAAAATTCGCGATTTCCAAGGACCCTCACGCTTTAGACATTACCAACTCTTGGCCTCCATTTTCTCTCTTGTTTTATCCTCTGACACCAGGTCACCCCAATTTCATTCAGTCGCAAAAATCTGTACTTTTTCTAAATAGATGGATATATTTTTCATCTAAAGCTAGCAAAATGAACAAGCAATGATATCAATAACTCAATATGCCCCCAAATCGAGAAGTGCCAGATTCCATGACGTCAGGTCACGTGTTTGGACCTTTATCTGGCTGAATCTTTCTTTTCAGTTTAGATCGGATCACATAGCCTGTCGTCTTTACTTGGATCATATAGGACCTTTACACGATGTCTTCCTCAAGTCATCCTTGTTACTCAGTCATATTTGTAAGGGTTTTGAGTGTAAGGCACTTTACCAATGGCCCCTGACGCTGTGGA
>NW_004797732.1:600182-602022 GCF_000002075.1 Aplysia californica | reverse complement strand
CCCCCCTAACAACCTGGAAGTGCACGAACAAGCCTCAAAACCGTCGTGTTTTCTTCCCCAACGTGCGCCCACATGGGAGTCATGGGAGCCCTTGTCTCGTCCAATCAGACGTTCTTGTGGGGAGAGAAAGCCAAAGACAGAAAGCGGATTGGATTAAAATATCAGAGAGGGACAGGGGGTGCTGGTTCCGCTGTTTTTTAAACAACTTTTCTGGTTTTATGTAATATGTTTTGTTTTTCTTTGACGTGGTGTTTGTTGTTTTTGTTCTATGATTGTGTAAACATTTGCCCAGTGAACAAAGTTTGGTCCATTGTCGTTGTCACCATCATCACCCTGGTCTATTGTCGTTGTCATCATCATCACCCTGGTCTATTGTCGTTGTCACCATCATCACCCTGGTCTATTGTCGTTGTCACCATCATCACCCTGGTCTATTGTCGTTGTTGTCACCATCATCACCCTGGTCTATTGTCGTTGTCACCATCATCACCCTTAGTTTGGCACAAGGAGGCTCTACATGTACACTGCGGTCTTCCCAAACAGTCAAAAGGACCACTGGCAAAGTGCACTCAAAATAAAAATAAGAAAATCAAAATATGCCTTCGTTAACACACATTTAATTCATCAATCCATAAGTCACAATTCCTTCGTTAACATACATTTAATTCATCATCCATAAGCGCAAAAAAGAAATTTCATCACAATCGAAAGCGAAATGCGTAATTCCCACCGGTCAAAAGGGACCCACCCTCAAAATGGATAATCACAAAAGAAAGGGTCTCAAAAAGTCTCAGCAATATCAAAGAAAACGACCAGTTCAAGTTCGTGAATGTCAATGGAATTGTCAGAAGCGTGTGTGCCCACCATTGACGGCAAGGCAGTCAAGGCATCTTGACAGGGCAGCGGTATCTTTCGACCTCTGGTCGTCACGGCGCTGCAGCAGATTGGGCCTGCTGCTGTCCTACAGGACGACAACGCCACGCCGCACAGGCCCAGGGCGTCCACGCCTTCATGCAGCAGGCGGGGATTACCCGCACGGTTTGGCCAGCCAACAGTCCAGACCTCAATCCTATTGAACAGTTGTAGGCTGAACGTGGTCGGAGAGTTCGGGAGAACCACCCTTTGCCCGCCAGCAGATGCTTGGATGGCTGCAACAAGAATGGAACAACATTCCCCACGCCTTTCTTTGTGGTTTTCCATTTTGAGGGTGGGTCCCGTTTGAGCGCTGGGAATCATGCATTTCGGTTTCGATTGTGATAAAATGTCTTTGTTGCACTCTTAGATTGATGAATTACATGTATATTAACGAAGGAATAATTTGATTTTGCTGGTTTTTATTTTGCGTGTACTTTGGCAAGTGGTCCTTAACTTTTTGTGAAGACTGTGTAACCTGACACAGTTTATCGTAAGGTTCTACAATATAACATGACATAGTGTGTCGTAAGGTTCTACAATATAACATGACACAGTGTGTCGTAAGGTTCTATAATATAACCTGACACAGTTTGTCGTAATGTTCTACAATTGTCGTAAGGTCATGGGATGGGCGTGGTCTCCAACTACAACAACAGGCGACGCATGAACCAGCACGGGGCACGACTGTGACTGTGGCTGTGTACAAAAACATGGGCGGTCTGGTGGGTCCGTGCTCTTCTGGAGAGCTGGAATCTTTTCTCCTCTGTCCGATGTTGTGAGAAAAAACATGAGGTCTCGCAGACTTCGCAAACAAGGGTGTCCGTTCCCGATATTCATGGGGGTCGAGTTTCACAACCTAAACACGAACGACTGTGCTTGTGGTGTGGATTCAATTTTGTGTTTGGGACCTGAGTTGGACATTGAG
>NW_004797732.1:595480-596662 GCF_000002075.1 Aplysia californica | reverse complement strand
GTGGTACATCAATGTTTGGGGCAATGAAGTTATTGCTGTCATCGTATTTGTGGTACATCAATGTTTGGGGCAATGAAGTTATTGCTGTCATCGTATTTGTGGTACATCAATGTTTGGGGCAATGAAGTTATTGCTGTCATCGTATATCTCGCTCAATTCTTTTGCTCTATCTGATGAGTAAAATAATAAACCATCTATCTGGGAAAGAGGTGAAGATATTTGCGATGGAAGGGAGCGAGGGTCGCCTGGTGTCAAAGGTAGGACGTGGAGAAAACGACCTTCGAGGGTCGCCTGGTGTCAAAGGTAGGACGTGGAGAAAACGACCTCCGAGGGTCGCCTGGTGTCAAAGGTAGGATGGGGAGAAAACGACCTCCAAAGTTTGTCGACTTCCACAGATCCCGTGTCCGCGGGAACAGCAGACGTACATCTTTGGCCGTCGTTCTCCCTGTGGTGTCCACGCAGACATTTGTCTTGGGATGTTGAGTCCCATCTCCCACCCAGAAAAAATAATGAAAATACACTAAACTAAACTAGAAAATAAAAATATAAATAGCCTGGGAAAACCCCCCCCCATTTCCATAAGAATTAGCCGGCGTGCGGAGGGATGTTGTTTTTGTGATGAGCGGCTGGTTTCCCTACGACGACAGAGCCACATTCCCGGCGGGTAGTGCACGGGTCATGCGAGTGTGTCTGTGAGATGTGGGGAGATAGAGAGGGCGGACGCACCCCACACCTCCTGTGTGTGAGTACATCTCTTATGTGAGTACATCTCTTATGTGAGTACATCATGTGAGTACATCTCTTATGTGAGTACATCTCTTATGTGAGTACATCATGTGAGTACATCTCTTATGTGAGTACATCTCTTATGTGAGTACATCTCTAACGTGAGTACATCTCTTATGTGAGTACATATCTCTGTACGCGCCTCCGACGGAGATGTAGTTGGGAGCACACAGGTGGTGGTGGTGGTCAAGAACAACAACAACAACAACAACATCAACAAAAGCTATGTAGGTCATGTTTTCGACAATCTACCTCTGACACCAGGCTCCATCCACACCCTTCAGTAACAACCATCTACTCCCCCCCCCCCATCACAGTCTTTGATTGGCAGATTTCTTGGTGAACTGTACCATCTATCCTCTAGCTAAATGTGTCAAATGGTATACACAAGCTGTA
>NW_004797732.1:593754-594763 GCF_000002075.1 Aplysia californica | reverse complement strand
ACATTCGCCTAGACAGAAAAAAGCATTACCTTCGCACAAAAAGCCTAAAGAAATAAGCAAACGTTTGAAGCACAATATTAATAGATTATTTTTTTCATCTACTCAACTTTCAAAGAGAACAATCCGTCTCATGGGAATTCTTTCTATCTCTCAAAATGTCATTTAAGTGAGGGCGACTGGCGTAATTCTAGCTACGAATATGGCCGTGTTGCTATGGTAACCAAAAAATGCTGATGCTGGAGAAACTTGGTCAGTCGTTTCAAAGATGTATTTTGATAATAAGAAATTTTCAACAAGAAAGTTCTGTGTTTTAGAACACATGTACGTGTCCAACAAATGTACGGGTCGTCATGTAGGTGAATGTGGCGCGGCTCAATTTATGGGCAGAGATAAAAAAAATAAAACTATGGAGTTATTGATGTCATTTTGAAACTTTTTCATTACATTTTGTCTTGCTTTTGGTTAAAAATACCCGTCTGTCGTGCATGGACATTGAGATACGCGCGAAGGAAGGAAAGAGGTACCGGTCGTCTGGTATCCGGAGGAAACATAAATACATTACCGGGGAAAGATATCGCAGATCCTTCTTTGTCACAAATCTTGTTGATGTGAAGACCGGACTATGAATAACTTATTTACAGCCTGATCCTCTCATTGAAAAAATATGTGATTGAATAAGATATGAGACCACGGAAAAGACCCTCCCCCACCCCAAAAAAAAGAAGAAAAGTCGATTCTGGATGAATGTGGCATACAGATTTCTTGACCGGAACCGTCCACGTTTTGTAACAACCACAACTGTAAACAACATGAACGACAAAACCTCTATGTAATGTCCGGGCTCAATTGGCGGGCCACGCTCTTACAGTTCACGGAGTGAGAGACAAGGTCCACATACTCCGCTGTCGTACGTACTCACAAAGTGCGTATGGAAGCGTTCAACTTTTTAGTTCCATATTACCTGGGCCCACTGCGGATGACACACACCACGAATGTACACTCACCCCCC
>NW_004797732.1:591978-593081 GCF_000002075.1 Aplysia californica | reverse complement strand
GTGGGGGGCTGGGGTTTGGAGGTTTTTTCTTTGGTAGTTGTGGTTAATTATTGCAGTCGTTTTGTCCTCGTCATCGGAGTGTGTTCTACGTCACAACATGGCGGAGTCAGGCGCTCGTCAATCTTGGGGCGTATGGAGTTATTGGTTTCTACTTTCCACTTGTTACTTTAGCTTACTTTTGATGAAAGATGAAACCCATCTGTCGTGAATAGACATCCAGGTGTTTGCGACACAAGGAGTGGCTGTTGTCTGCTCAGGTGACACAAGGAGTGGCTGTTGTCTGCTCAGGTAAAATCATGGCGAGAAAATGGCGGCCAAAGTCCGGTGACTTCCTAAGCTTGAGCGTCCTTGGAAACTGCCAATGTACAAAACATCTTGTGCTTTTCATTAACGTTTTTCAATAAACTCCACACCGAAGTGGGCTTTGAATAGATACATAAGTTTTTGAACCCCCCCCCCAAAAAAAAACCACAACAATAAATACTGACTAACGGGCGAAAAAAAGAACAAAAAAGTGTTGTTGTTGTTTTTTATATTGATAAAAATTGCCCAACATGGAAAAATGTTCCATTTCTTGGATTTCCTTATTTTGACGAGCGGCTGATTTCTCCACGACGCCACAGACTGTCTACGTGTCCTTGTTCCTGACCCGGCGGATGTAGTAACTGCTTAGAGGGGCGGGAGGTGAGCTGGGATAAACTGGTGGGAGGTTTGTCTTGTTTCAGCTCAGCTGATCCTCATTTCCGAGATTCCCCTTCGAGGCGGTGCAAAGTACGGACTGGTTAAGAAGCTCCATTAGTTGAGATCACAATTATGACTGACCAGATCTACGCCTTAGACTGTGTCGTTGAGTTGTCAGGTGGTGGGCCTCCGTGTTCTGTGGGTGGTTATTTGAGGGAGGGGAAAGAGAGAGGTGTAGAGAGAGAGAAAGAAAGAAAGAAAGAGAGAGAGAGAGAGAGAGAGAGAGAGAGAGAGAGAGAGAGAGAGAGAGAGAGAGAGGGGAAGAGTCTTTTTTTTTGGTAAGTGTTTTACGGTGCTCGCAACTGCATAAGGTCATATGAGCGCACGTGACACATTAAACATGTTCAATTGGTAGGGAAATT
>NW_004797732.1:590360-591878 GCF_000002075.1 Aplysia californica | reverse complement strand
CACACACACACACACACACACACACACACACACACACACACACACACACACACTGTACATCTTACAGTATGGAGTTGATTCTAGAGACAATAGGGGGAGGGGTGAGGTTGCCCAAATAGACAGCATTTGTGGAGTTGATATAACCTGAAAGGTGAATATGGGCTTTGCCAAGGAACCAAATGTCATAGAGGAAACGTTCACGCTTTTCAAGACGATCTAGGCATCATGAACACATTGCTATTCCCTGATAGTTTCGCGAACAGGAAAATGGTACAGTCGTAGATGAAGATCTACCTTGAGAATGCGGACCGTTGAGATGTAGGAAAGTCATTGCTGCAGACATCGTCTACGACGGACGTCTCATGGGGCTCATCTACTGAATTCTGCACCTTGGTGACGTTTAAAGGGGTGAGAACGGTGCGTGTTTGACCTGAAATGTTCGTTTTGTCTGGGAGCTTTTTGTTCTAATTCTCTACAGGTCATAACAGATGGACCATTTTCACCCTTGACATCAAAGGAGGCCTTAAAGGACACTTTAACATTATTTCCGTGCCTTGTGTGAAACTTAGGAAATGAGTTGGTGGTGAGGAAATGTTCAAGTCAAAAAGCTCTCTGCTCTTTACTAATCTTAACTATGATCTCAGCAGGTAAAGGAAACTTGAAAAAAACTATCTGCAAAATTAAGTTGACCTGTTAGACAACTGTAGTTTGCGATATGGCGCGATCGTTGGGATTTTTAGTGGTAGGCCTAATGCGAACTAGTGCGTCATGCCACGCCACAAAAATGGGGACACAGCTGGAAACAGGGTTGTTTTTACGCGCTTTGTGGAGCAAAACTATTCTGTGGATTTATCTGACGTGAATATTAAACAAATTCTTTTTGACTTCCAAATGTTGTGTACAAATTTGAAGCTCAAAACTTCAGTGTGGAGGAAAATATTTTTTTAAAAAGTTGTACAGTTTTTTTTAATCGCCCTGTACATAATCAGATGGTGTGTTTTTTTCAAGGATAATGAATTTCTTCTCAGTTCAGCGTTGATTATTTATCACGTGAACCAGGAGTGACGCTAGTTGGAAGGAAGAATGAGATTCTGAAAAACTGGAGGAGAAAATTGTCTACGTTCAGCGGCGGGAAAGTCTGGAGTAAACTGTGGGTTGTGTGCCAGGTGTCTAATGCTGGTGGCTTCCCAGGTGTTGTTTTACTTTTGTGACAAGCCAGATGAATCATGAGAGAGGGTTGGGGTGGGGGAGGGGTGGTGGGGTGGGATGGGGTGTCTTCTTCAATATTGATCACCTCACGGAAGGTTGGCCTCATGGCCTGGTCGGATTAAACGTTGAAATGTATTGACACCAACATTTGAACAAGAAAAATGCAATTTCCTAAATTGTGGAGTCGGCTGCTGGTGCTCAAGAACTAGTTTTCTTCTTGTGGAAGCCACATTGTGTGTGTTGTGAATTGTGTGTGTTGTGAATTGTGTGTGTTGTGAATTGTGTGTGTTGTGAATTGTGTGTGTTGTG
>NW_004797732.1:586996-589486 GCF_000002075.1 Aplysia californica | reverse complement strand
CTCTCTCTCTCTCTCTCCCAAACTCCAATAATGTCAGACGCTTAAGAAAACCCAACATTTTGGGAAAACAAGGGGCGTAATCCCGTAGTAAATCAGCCGGGCCATAACTCTGTCGTCTCTCCCCGAGATTTGCAAGAATTACCTCCACATCCTTGATCACACCGTCCGGTTTATTTACGAGACAGGAGCTGTGATTATGGCGTCCGTCTCCGATAAAAACAAACACGTGTATGAAGAGCCAAAGACCACACAGTAGCCAGGGAAGTGAACAGGATTGGGTTATGTCCACTGCACACTGCACACCGTCGATCGAATGTATTGGATGGAATCGGGCCAGTCAGGTTTCCCTACAGGGATGGGGCAGAAGCACGAGTCGACAGGACTGGAATAACGTCCATTGTGACCTTCAAACTCTAACGTGGTTGTTGTTGGTTTGTGTCCCAGATCGTGAGTGGAATCTGTAGTTTGCCAAATAATGGTAGCTGGAATAGATAGACCCGCTTAACAATGTCGGTAGTGTTAAATATCTTGGCACTAAATTGTTTTCAAATGCCGACATCGATGCAGGAATACCTGTGTGTACAAACAGAGCGAGTGCCTCCGTTAGAAGACACAACAGAAAGGTAAGGGACTGCTGGGACATGCGCACAGAGACAAAGTTGAAAGTCTATAAAACTGTTGTCTTCCCACTTCCGCTGTGTCGTGCTGAGACCTGGCCGGTGAACCAAAGCCCGATCAAGAGGAGAAACCAAATTGTTTGAGCTGACCATGTTGTAAGACTCCCAAAAACACGTTCTCTCATCTCTGAGCTGGCATCAGGACCGCCTAAAGCTAGCGCTCAAAACAAGAGCCACAAAGACGTACCCTGACAATCTCTGACGGACCTCAACACGAACCCTTTCATATGGGAGAGCCTGACTTCGGACAGAACTACCTGAAACACTCGAAAAGTAACAGTCACAATTGGCAGCAAATCATTATCACGAGACTTCCGGAAGTGGAAATGTTGAACCAAGAGAGGAGTCCTCAAGCTGTGAACATGCGCGAGTGGAAAAGAATCTTCTAAATGCTCACAATCTGGGAACCTGTTCTGTGCCAGGATTGGTCTCAGTGAGGATAGCTAAAGCCACAAGACCTCTCAACCCGTATCTCGTCCATCTCACTTGGAAGTCCCACAAATGACGGACGAGCCGTTCTTTCTACTCACCTGTGGGAGTCCAGCTGACCTGTAACCGCTCGTCATGATGTCCAATGTATTACTAGACCCCTGCTCCCCACGAGCTTTCTGTACCGCCATCCGTAAATCGCTTCAATTTGATTGTGCGTTCAGACGCCCCAGATTGTGTCCCGTTCTCTTCCAGCTGGCGTAATGACGGGATGAATGACGTCCTAATTCTGCCAGCTGGCGTAATGACGGGATGAATGACGTCCTATTTCTGTCAGTTGGCGTAATGACGGGATGAATGACGTCCTATTTCTGTCAGCTGGCGTAATGACGGGATGAATTACGTCCTATTTCTGTCAGCTGGCGTAATGACGGGATGAATTACGTCCTAATTCTGTCAGCTGGCGTAATGACGGGATGAATTACGTCCTAATTCTGTCAGCTGGCGTAATGACGGGATGAATGACGTCCTAATTCTGTCAGCGCTCCCAATTCTTTCGACTACTTTGGTCGTGGCCCTCTGTCCATGCCCTCTCAGTGTCTGTCGTGGGGTGTCTTTTACGCCTCTCTCAACTATGTGAAATTATAAAAAAGATAGCACGTCCAAATTCAACTTTGATCCCCCGGTAAGATTGGTCCAACAGCAGGGAGTAGATAGACAGCTTTCAGAATTGCCACAACAACAGGCAGTAGATAGACAGCTTTCAGAATTGCCACAACAGCAGGGAGTAGATAGACAGCTTTCAGAATTGCCACAACAGCAGGCAGTAGATAGACAGCTTTCAGAATTGCCACAATAACAAACAAACAACCAATATCCAGAATTCCGAATCCAGGAGGGCAAAGGTCACCCGCACAACTCCCGAGCATAACACAATCGGATCCTCACAATAGTTTTCCGTTCTTCGTGTCCGCCTCACGTCAGTCTTGTCCTAGTCCAAGCCCCAATTCCCAGCGTGGTCCAAAGTGTCCAAAGTGTCCAGAAACAGCAAGTCGCTGTACTGCGTGACGTAGAGTCGTCAATCTGCCACGTCCAAAAGTTGGCAAAGCTTGTTTACAATGACCTGAGCCTTTGACTGTTGAGGAAACGTTCCCCACACAGAACAGTGAGAGACAACGTCACCAGAGACCGCTCTGAGAGTCTCCCCACACATCTGAGAGTCTCCCCACACAGAACAGTGAGAGACAACGTCGCCAGAGACCGCACTGAGAGTCTCCCCACACATCTGAGAGTCTCCCCACACAGAACAGTGAGAGACAACGTCACCAGAGACCGCTCTGAGAGTCTCCCCACACATCTGAGAGTCTCCCCACACAGAACAGTG
>NW_004797732.1:585283-586896 GCF_000002075.1 Aplysia californica | reverse complement strand
ATCGCCAACTGCAGACACTTGCTGGGGCACGGCTCAAACTGTTCTATTGACCTGTTTGGTTTTGCTGTTTGGGGATTTTATTTTTGTTTTTTCCCATGGCCGGTACACGCCATCCCATCTGTGCCGGGCTCGTGAGGAAGAAGAGACTGGAAACTAGACACATGCTCGATGAATGTAGTAGTTTCTTTCATCATCATCATCATCATCATCATCATCATCATCATCATCATCATCATCAAACGAACGTGCATTGTATGCTCAGGTCCCAAGTCTGTTCCCTGTGTTGTGTTACAAACATTGAGTTGGAAATCTGTATTCAAATGACCTTTCACCCATTGTTTTAAGTTTCATAGATGGTAAAATAAATTTCTTTTTGTCAGCTGATGACCTTAAACTGGAAGTTGGAATGTACAGTCTTAACAGATTTGATAAATATGACGGCGCATTATCATTCCAACATTTGTGACATATGGTGGCCAACTTGTACACAATCCTTTTCTCAACAGGAAGCCAGTGCAATGTCTGTAAAAGAGGTGTAGCAGAGTCTCGCTTTTCCGTAAAACTAAACGTGCAGCATTGTTCTGGACAGTTTGAAATCGTTTCACTTTCTCCAGTGATATTCCTGATAACAAGGAGTTACAATAATCGAGTTTTGATAAAAACTAAGCTAGTTACTAGTAAAGCAGTATACTTGGTATTGATCAGATGACGTGTTTTACTAATTTTTCTTATTTCTAAATACATGCAGCTGATCAGATGATTTACCTCAGCCGACATTGACAAACAAATATCAAAACAGATGCCAAGATTCTTAACTTTTCTGATTTGAACCAGGGACTGTCTCAAATTATCCCAGCACAAGATCCAACTGCGCCGTCTCCAAAGAACTGCGATATGTAAAAAAAAAAACCAAAAAGACAAGCGATGTTTTGTTTTGTGAAAGTCACCATGACTACGTCATCCTGGACCAACAGTCAGCGAATTTGTCGCGTCATGGGAAAACCAGCTGCTCGTCCATTTCTGGAGATGTTGTGGAGCTTTGTGGACAGTCTTTACCTGTGTGTGTTTGTCTGTGTGCAGTCTTTACAAGTGTGTGTTTGTCTGTGTGTACATACAGTCTTTACAAGTGTGTGTTTGTCTCGATGCTCGCCTATCTTGAGTAGAAGGAGAGACAGGAACTGCGTGTTTTCATTCTGTCTTTGATCCACGCGGCTCTCTGGAAACCCTCACAAAATGTGACTTGAAACAGACATATAACGTGTTGATCCCGAAAGAAAGTAGATCAGTTTGGAACTTGAGGAAAGTTTCTGCAATGTGCTCCAGGTAGAAAGGACATGAGTTGGACTCTGGAGTAGGTCAGACGTGCCATTAAGTAGCAGTCGCTGGTCTTGTGGTTAGGTTACCGGACTTGTGAGGTTGTCGCTGGTCTAGTGGTTAGGTTACCGGACTCGCAATCGTGAGGTTGTCAGTGGTTTAGTGTTTAGGTTACCGGACTTGTGAGGTTGTCGCTGGTCTAGTGGTTAGGTTACCGGACTCGCAATCGTGAGGTTGTCAGTGGTTTAGTGTTTAGGTTACCGGACTTGTGAGGTTGTCGCTGGTCTAGTGGTTAGGTT
>NW_004797732.1:583339-584435 GCF_000002075.1 Aplysia californica | reverse complement strand
CCACACACACACACATCACCACACTCCAATCCTCACCTATTCAATTGTGTTTATTTCTGTTATCTATTATTGCATCCCGAAATGTGAGCAAAATGGATGCAGCAACCCTCCGCATTACTGCCTTTCGTTACCAGTTTCTTGACCATCATCATCCAGACCTGATGGAATTCGTGGAAAAAACCCGCAGTCCCGATCTCCTATCTAGATTGTAATCATTTTGGCGGGCAGTATGGGAGAATCTGGTGTGGCACTTGATCACCGCACAACGACGGGAAGGTTTTTCTTAGCCTCGTGTTGAGTTTCGAGTATCCTAGGAAATGAACTTCCTCGAGCCAAGTTTGATATGGAGATTCGAGAAACGGTTTCGAATTAATCGTTCTTCCCTGGCAGATTTCATTAAAGTTTGAAATGAATATTCAAGTAAAAAAGTTTCGGATAATAGTCGGGAATAGACATTTCACCGGTGTGGAGATTGGTTTATAGAAAATAAATCTTCCGTTTTCAAGATTTATGTGAATATTTTCGAATCTTGTAAAGGTAGAGTGCTGACTGCCGTATGTGGTGGGAAGGTTAGGCGCTTCGTCGCTCTCGCTGAAGACATCTGTTCAATTGCCAAGTGGGAAATGAGGTCATACTCCGACTTTTGCTGAGGGCTGGACATTAATTGTGAGGCATCGTGGTGAAATGAGGCGCTCGTCAAAATGATAAAATGGAAGAAATCTGGATTGGTAGGGCCGTTGGGTGATTGAGTTTCAATTTTTTATTTAGCTCAATACCTTCAATATCCATTTAAAAACATATTCCTGTGGGGATTTTACTGGGGAAAAGATTGATCAAAGACACAAAAAATGCAAATTTGTATTTTCCAAGTACTCTCGAGCTGTGGAAGTCACCAGACTTTGGCAGACATTTCTCTCAGCGACGTGGAGAAATGTGACAGACCGGACCAGTGACTTGTATCACAATACCCTAAACTGAGCAGTATGACCTGGTTGTATGTTTGAAATGTCAAGTCTCGTCACTTTGTTCCATATATCCAATAACGTGTTTTCTCTCTCTTCTCTCTCCCTACCTGCCCCGCCCTCCCCCACCCCAC
>NW_004797732.1:582190-583239 GCF_000002075.1 Aplysia californica | reverse complement strand
GTGTCATGGTGTCATGGTGTCATGGTGTCATGATGTCATGGTGTCATGGTGTCATGGTGTCATGGTGTCATGATGTCATGGTGTCATTGTGTCATGGTGTCATGGTGTCATGGTGTCATGATGTCATGGTGTCATGGTGTCATGGTGTCATGGTGTCATGGTGTCACGGGGTCATGGGGTCATGGTGTCATGGTGTAATGGTGTCATGGTGTCATGTGGTCATAGTGTCATGGTGTCATGGTGTCATGGTGTCATAGTGTCATGGTGTCATAGTGTCATGGTGTCATGGTGTCATGGTGTCATGTCATGGTGTCATGGTGTCATGGAGTCATGGGGTCATGTCATGGTGTCATGTCATGGTGTCATGGTGTAATGTCATGGTGTCATGGTGTCATGGTGTCATGGTGTCATGGTGTCATGGTGTAATGTCATGGTGTCATGGTGTCATGGTGTCATGGGGTCATGGGGTCATGGTGTCATTGTGTCATGGGGTCATGGGGTCATGGTGTCATGGTGTCATGGTGTCATGTCATGGTGTCATGGTGTCATGGTGTCATGTCATGGTGTCTTGGTGTCATGGGGTCATGGTGTCATGGTGTCATGGTGTCATGGTGTCATGGTGTCATGTCATGGTGTCATGTCATGGTGTCATGTCATGGTGTCATGTCATGGTGTCATGGTGTCATGTCATGGTTTTCTCGGTGTCATGGGGTCATGGTGTCATGTCATGGTGTCATGGGGTCATGGGGTCATGGTGTCATGGTGCCATGGTGTCATGGTGTCATGGTGTCATGGTGTCATGATGTCTCGGTGGGTGACGAAGTAGACGGTCCCAGTGTTCGTAAATTTGTGTAGGTTTTTTCTGTATTTTGTAATAATCTCAATTGTTGCTTCCTCTTGTAGCACCCATGGCGTGAAGGGCAAAAAGAGTTGTCTGTCTCTGGCACATGGCATGGAGGGCAGAAAGAGTTGTCTGTCTCTGGCACATGGCATGGAGGGCAGAAAGAGTTGTCTGTCTCTGGCACATGGCATGGAGGGCAGAAAGAGTT
>NW_004797732.1:578890-581269 GCF_000002075.1 Aplysia californica | reverse complement strand
GTGGTACACTGACTTTGTGGATAGTCGTAGGTGTGTGATGTGATTATGGGGTGTGGTACACTGACTTTGTGGATAGTCGTAGGTGTGTGATGTGATGATGGGGTGTGGCACACTGACTTTGTGGATAGTCGTAGGTGTGTGATGTGATGATGGGGTGTGGTACACTGACTTTGTGGAACAGATGTTTTGTTTTTGCTGCCCCGACAATGATCTGAAGGAAAACAGACAGCCGTTAACGCGATTAGAAGTGCGAGCAGATCAATGTTAATTCTTCTCTGCCAATTTGTCAAGGCTGGATGTTTGGCATCTTTTCCTGACAACAAGTTTTTGTTTTGTCTTGTTTGTGCCTAAGGTTTTGTCTAAGGCAGATTGTCGAGAGGGATTTCTCCCAATTGTCTTGTGGGCCCCACGTGATTGATGGCGGGGTCCCTTGTGACGTCATGATCTACTTCCGCATTGTTGTAGGCCCAGTGAGGGAAATCACGAGTAGAAAAATACAACACTAGGCCTCTTACGACACGAGACCGTTGTGAAATAATTGTTGGAAGGAAAGATGCGGGGCAGGAGAGCCAGGGGAAGACACAGAGTAACATGGATGGACAACATTAAAACATGGACTGGCCTGGGTATAGCAGAATGTGCAACGGCAGCTCGCGACCGTGAGGGATGGAGGGTCATTGCACGTGAAGGATGGAGGGTCATTGCACGTGAAGGATGGAGGGTCATTGCACGTGAAGGATGGAGGGTCATTGCACGTGAAGTTGTGAGTCGGAGATGACATATGGCGTGGCGTGGCGTGGCGTATTCTGTAGTGAGGCATGACGTGCGAGTCCAGTTCCCGTACCCCGTGAGTTACCTGGGATGTCTGCCTGTCTGTCTGTTTGTCTGTCTGTCTGTCTGTCTGTCTGTCTGTCTGTCTGTCTGTCTGTATCAGCCCAAGATATAGCCTCAATCCATCACGACCCTAGAACAGCACCGATCTGTCTGTCTGTGTGATGAGACTCATCTGTGCGCTAGATAGATTGTGGCGTCAGAACTGCGCCCAAGTCAGAGAGAAGAAATAAGATTGGTTTGCGGTGACAGAGGGCTATTTATATCCTCCGTCTCGCATACGATACCCCCAGCTTTCTACCCAAGAGTACAGAATCTAAAAATCTTTTTTTTTAATGAATACATGCCTTTGCACACAGTCTACCTGTCTACAAAACACCTGTAACTTTCCAGTAAAAATGTATAACTTTTCGTTTCAATGTGTGACAGTCTTCAGGAATGTGGATTATTCTCTTTCTTTGAAAACGTAAAATTTCCTTTTGAAAACATAACTTTCTTTTAAAAAAACATATACGTTTCTTTTAAAATTATAACTTTCTTTAAAAACATATAATTTCTTCAAAAACAACATATAATTTCTTCAAAAACATATAATTTCTTCAAAAACATAGAACTTTCTTCAAAAACAACATATAATGTCTTCAAAAACATAGCACTTTCTTCATAAACATAGAACTTTCTTAAAACACGTACATGTATTCTAACTTTCTTCCACAAGCCCGAGTGATGGGCTCATGACCCCGCCCAGTTGTCAGCTGGTTTGTCAAATCTGCCACACGCGGTGCACACATGATGAACGGTCACACAGACCACACGCGGTGCACACACCAGGAACGGTCACACAGACCACACGCGGTGCACACATCATGAACGGTCACACAGACCACACGCGGTGCACACATCATGAACGGTCACACAGACCGCACGCGGTGCACACATCATGAACGGTCAGACAGAAATAGACCCTGTCAACAAACAAAGTAAACCAGGTCAGCCTTGTAGTTGTAGTCTGAGCCGTGCATTGCTGCTTCTAGTGTTCTCTTGTCCACTTGATCTACCTGTATAGAAGTATTATTATATAATAATAATAATAATAATAATAATAATAATAATAATAATAATAATACTGTACTGTACAGAAATACTTCCTACATTTCTAAATGAACTCATTGCTTTCTCATTTCCTCGGGCGTAAGGCATTGCAGAACTAAGATTTGATTGTTTATTTTTTTTATTTTGTTGTTGTGTGTATGTTAGATGTATATATATACATAATATATAATTGTTTTGACTTGTGATCTTTTCTGTTTTGTTTGTATGTGTTATTTGTTTGTATGTGTTATTTGTTTGTTTGTTTTTCATTCCAAAAGTTCTCATCAGTTGTTCAAAGTTTGTAAATATACAGAGACACATGACACACGACACACATATGACACATGACACACATATGACACATGACACACATATGACACATGACACACACAGACAGAGACACTGGAGAATCGCCGCTTGACACCCACAAACACAACCCCTGACGTTAACCCCCCC
>NW_004797732.1:576201-578790 GCF_000002075.1 Aplysia californica | reverse complement strand
TGTACTGTACTGTACTCACTGACCAAGTATGTCGACTGTACTGTACTGTACTCACTGACCAAGTATGTCGACTGTACTGTACTGTACTCACTGACCAAGTATGTCGACTGTACTGTACTCACTGACCAAGTATGTCGACTGTACTGTGTTCACTGACCAAGTATGTCGACTGTACTGTGTTCACTGACCAAGTATGTCGACTGTACGATACTCACCCTCCCCTGGTACCAGCAGTCTGCTCCGGCCGCTCGGTGAGCTGTCAGCAGGAGGAACAAGGGGAAGAGGAAGACCACAGCACGGGCCTGGTACAGCCTGCAGCCGCACTCAGCTGACGTCATCATGTCTGGCTGACCAGCTGTGTCCAGTTTGTTCAGCTAAGTCCAGTCTGTCCGTCCGAGAAAAACAGAACAGCTTGTGTCTGAGCTCTGTTCAGCTGTGGACACACGGGGGAGGGGGGGGGAGATGATAACTGTAAGATAAATAGTCAGGGAGAGAGAGGAGAGAGAGAGAGAGAGAGAGAGAGAGAGAGAGAGAGAGGGAGGGAGGGAGAGGGGGTGTACAATACTCTGCTGTCCTAGAACCCACGAGTGATCTGACTTCCCAGTCCTACAGGATGTGGAAAAGCTGAGGACAATTATTGACCACTTTGGCACTGCCGGACAAACACGTGCGCCGTCACTGTAGAGTTTGTGCGAGGTGAGCATGACTTCCGAGACACTTTCACCTGTTCAACGCAGGCGCACATCTGCCATCATCTCAATCCAGGACGAGAAATATTTGTCTAAGGGAAGCAACCCGTGGTGAATATTCTACACCATAGCCTCTCTGTTAGTTCCCTCTATTTCAGAGGAGAAAAATCTCCTTCAAGTCAAGACGATAATACGGCGCACTTGACAACAATTGATTGCGCGACAATTCCATGTCAAATAAATACAGTGCAACCTGTCTACAGCGGCCTCCCATTGTCAATGAGAAAAGTGGCCTTATGAGACAGGTGGCCGTCTTACACAGGATTGGTCAAAATGAAGAAAACAAACCATTCTCTTTTGAGGTCCAAACCGAGGCTGATCTCAGGATTAGGACTCCCGTAAGGAGAATTCCTGAACGGTTTTTGTTTTCTTTTGAGGAAAAAAAAAGGGGGGGGGGGGGGAAGAAGGTGTAAGAAGCTTTGTTTTTGGTTACAGTTTCTTTCTTTTTTTTTTTTTTTTTTTTTTTTTGGTTGTGTGTGTGTGTGTGGGGGGGGGGGGGGGGGGGGGTAAGAAGGTGTAAGAAGCTTTGTTTCGTTGTTGTTGTTGTTGATGTTGTTGATGTTGTTGGGGTTATTTTGTGGGGGGACGGTGGTAGCTTTTTTTCGTTGCTGATCTAGCGCAAGGGAGAAAATAAACGATTGTTTTACACAGTGACACTTTCTTAACGCAAGGAGGAAATGGAAAGTGGCCGTTTGTACAGGTGGCTGTCTTATACATGTGGCCGTTTGTACAGGTGGCTGTCTTATACAGGTGGCTGTCTTATACAGGTGGTCGTTTGTGCAGGTGGTTGTCTTATACAGTTGGCCGTCTTATACAGGTGGCTGTCTTATACAGGTGGCTGTCTTATACAGGTGGCCGCCATGGCAGGTTCCACTGTATACAGATAAATAAATCAACAAACTAAAAAGATAAATAACTAACAAATAAATGGTAAATTGTTACTTTCACTCCCGCACACAGATGCACTGTTTCAGGGGTCAAACTGCAGTACTGTTTGCTGCAGATCACAAATAAAGCCATTAAGACTGTCGCAAATCAATTATTTTCAAGAAAATTTCAAATCTAACTGTAAAATATCAAATTATAGGTTAAAACAGTGGGGCATGCCCCCTGTAACCCCCCAGATTTTCTTTTACCCCAGTGGGGCAGGCCCCCCTGGAACCCCCAGATTGGTCCAAAACACGTCTATCTCGATTAAGAACAATCAACTATTTCAAAAACTATTAATTGGCGACGGATATGAAGTTGATATTCGTGTTCAGCGCATCAATATTTAATAGAAAAAGGACAACTGGTAGTTAAGTGTGAGACAGGGGGGGAGTTTAAAAAATACCAAATAAATAAATAAATAAATGAACAAATTAATCAATTAATTAATTAAAAAAGAAGAAAGAATCAAGTGCTCATAGATGAATTCTTTGATACATTGTAAAAACCAGGAAATATGACTTACCTTCCAAGTCTCTAGCGCTTGTGTCCAGAATCAGACCCGTCGTCACTCCCAGCCGTCACACCAGCCGTCACACCAGCCGTCACCTCGCTTCCTCTGGGAAATATGATATCTCACTAAATACATCAGCCACAGAAGGCACAGAGGATATGTCATAACACTGGTCAAACCGCTTTGCAGGAAATTGCAGTAATTGGTCACGAGATAATTGTGAGATTGTCCCTGGCAGGCAAGCTCGCTGGAAGTCCGCCGAGATTTATGACGTTTGCCTACCAAATTACAACGAGCATCCGCGGAGTGTGCGGATAGAGAGGGTCACTCTGACACACACACACATACACACACATACACACACATACACACACACACACACACACACACACACACACA
>NW_004797732.1:569867-575976 GCF_000002075.1 Aplysia californica | reverse complement strand
TGGTTGTTCAAGGGTTGGGGCGAGCTGGCCATCTCCGATCCGATATCTATTATATATTTGTCAACTTGGAAACGCATGTGTCATTTTTCCCATAAAACTACGACAGCTACAGAGTGGAAAGTTGGCAAGTACATGTGTACCTGCAAAAAGATAGATAGGTCCCCATGTCGGAGCCCGATATTTGATTTATTCATTTCCTGAATTTAGACAAATATGTTTGACAAAAAGTTCCCGTCCTTCTTTGGCCTTTGTGATTATTCCACTGAGAAACGGAACAAATCTTCACAGCGGAAGTGCCGGAAGTGGTATTTCGCGAGGCGCATTTTGTTTTGAGAGTATAGATCTAGACCTTCTAATTGTTTGCATCTCTCAAGATCTATTGCTCCATTCCAGTCGAGTGTAAATCTAGTAGGCCAATGACTTTCAGTTGATGTTAATCATTCCTTTCATCGAATTTAATATTACTTGATTGTTGATTCTTGACACCTCAATCTGATAAGATCCCTCTAGCGTAAGAATGCCGTGACTGGATGGTAAGTAGCGCAGTCCTGTGTCATGGGCGAGTCCGAGTCTCCGAACTGTCGATAAACAAAGTCTCCGAACTGTCGATAAACAAAGTCTCCGAACTGTCGATAAACAAAGTCTTCGAACTGTCGATAAACAAAGTCTTCGAACTGTCGATAAACAAAGTCTTCGAACTGTCGATAAACAAAGTCTCCGAACTGTCGATAAACAACATTCACATCAGCTGCAGGAAAAGGGAGAAAAGGAAGACCACAGAATGTCCTCCAAAATAAATTTAATAATAACTTTACATCCACAACTCTTACAGAACCCAACGGCCTAGCCCTTGACCGAAAATGTACCCACTCCCTCTCACATCTATAAAAGTGCGGTCCAAAAATGCATGGCGTAACTTATTGTCAAATATCTCCTCACCTATCGCACGTAGATTCTCCGACTTCTGCACAATGACTTGTAGCGATTTGTCTAAACAGGTGAATGTTCTTTCAAACTATTGCACACTGTATTCTAGAAAATTCCTTGATAAATAGAGCCCACTAGATCTAGTAAAAAATCCCAGTCGATGGTTTCCACAGATTTTTAAAAGTTGACAGCTCGGGCAATATCGCTTTTAAAAGCAAGTCTGTCATTTTTTGTTCTAATCGCAACATTATGCTTATTGGACGTGTGTTTAGGGAATCTTTGGTGCATAAAATGTCTTCACTATAAAATTACTTTCTTGTAAGAAGTTTTGCCACTAAAAGTGTCATTGGTGAGCTACAAAATATGTCCGAGAAGTGGGAAGTGCTGTGAACAAGTACATTTTCAGCGTGAAGGAGGTTTGTAGTGTTTTATATAAATTTATGAAGAAAAGTTTTTTAATCGAGCCTCTGCTGCTGTGGGAAAATATGATTAATTTAAGACAAATTGATACAAACTGCTGTGCAAAGTATGGATGACATTGATTCTCCCGTTAAAGAGATATTTGAGGATAAGTTGCGCCATGAATTTTTGACCGCACTATAACTATAATGATACAAGAGGAAGGAAAAGGTACAGACAAAAAGATTCCTTTCTTCTTTGATCAGTTTCTCTTAACTACGTTTCTGGTTCGGGTGGTTTTTTATTCTGTCCTTTCTGTCTCCAGCTAGGCACAAAGATTCCAAACTGTTCGCTCAATCAAACTCTCCTCCGTATAGATGAAAGTATACTGACACAGAGCCCTGTCTCCAAATTATCTCATAAATAGTAATAGTAATCGAAATAGATCGCATGTGTATAGCGCAAACCCCGGCTGAACAGCAAGCTCCATGCGCTTCACAATCTATAATCTATACTACTGACTAGGTTTGTAGTATTTTATACTACTTACTACATACACCGTTCTTTTTATGAAATACGCTTATCTTTTTTTTCAGCCTTTAATAATTATCATGTATCAGATTTTTGTGTTTAGCCTTTTGGATGACAATTATTCCAAGCCATCTTCGTCTCCATCACCGGCACTACAGGTCGCGGCTGATTGCATCGACTCACACACGCCGAGAGAAATGTAGGTCAACAAAGAACTCTTTCTTCATCCACCCTGGGGGTACAAGGGTTAGGGTGGAACAAAGACAATTTGTCGATCAATGAAATGACGATAACATCCACGCAGTTCCTTTCCTCTGTCACAGACACCAACATTATCTATCAAAGATAACCCTATTTATCTAGGTTGTTAGATCTACATGTGTGTGTGTGTGTGTGTGTGTGTGTGTGTGTGTGTGTGTGTGTGTGTGTGTGTGTGTATTACCATTATTTGTTCGTCTAATTTCCTTCAAGAGTACATAGTCTCTACGACACATAATATCACACTGTGAGTCTACAGTAATGGGGGTTCATTCTCCAACACCGTCATTTGCCCGACCATAATTGTTGCTGATATCTTTTTACCGACGATCCTTTGTCCTAATTGTCAACTAGGCCGGTAATCCCAGGAAACAGAACAGTTCTGATATTGATTGCGACGAGCTTTTGATCCCATGGAGAACAAAGTCATTCTACAACGACAATGTTTCATTAGTTTAAAAAATCCAAAAGTATATATATTTAAACAAGTTGTATATATATGCATATAATTTTTAAGAGAGCAAAAAAACTGAATGTCGTGAACAAAAAACATCATTTACGGTAAAGATTTTTGGTGGGTTTCTTTTTCAATCAAAATTGTATTCTTTTTTAAATATTGGCGAGGGACGTTTGCTAAGAGTTTCTATTCTTGGTAACAATATCCCATGGTAATGACGTCATATACTGTGTTTGTAAAAGTGACGGCAAATGTAATCAGTGTCGGTGCACCGTCCAACAAGGACTGAAGACATCAAGTTGTGTCTCAACATTACATCTCCTTATCTCTTGTCGAAAGTGCCGAGGTCTTCAGACATCAAGTTGTGTCTCAACATTACATCTCCTTATCTCTTGTCGAAAGTGCCGAGGTCTTCAGACATCAAGTTGTGTCTCAACATTACATCTCCTTATCTCTTGTCGAAAGTGCCGAGGTCTTCAGACATCAAGTTGTGTCTCGACATTACATCTCCTTATCTCTTGTCGAAAGTGCCGAGGTCTTCAGACATCAAGTTGTGTCTCAACATTACATCTCCTTATCTCTTGTCGAAAGTGCCGAGGTCTTCAGACATCAAGTTGTGTCTCAACATTACATCTCCTTATCTCTTGTCGAAAGTGCCGAGGTCTTCAGACATCAAGTTGTGTCTCAACATTACATCTCCTTATCTCTTGTCGAAAGTGCCGAGGTCTTCAGACATCAAGTTGTGTCTCAACATTACATCTCCTTATCTCTTGTCGAAAGTGCCGAGGTCTTCAGACACCAAGTCTACATCTCTCCCAGGAACTTTACGTCCTGGTTCTGAACTAGCAGATGATTGGTCTGCCGGACATTCAAAGCAACCTCAGATGCTCAGCTGATCTGCTTGGCAGACGGACAGATTCAGAACGTAAAAGTGCGAAGGAACAAACGAGAAGGAGAGAAAGAGGAAAGGTGGAGAGGTATCGGCCATGGAAGGGTCTGTAGTTGTCAGCAATGTCTCCAGTTTGAGCGAGGAGATTCTTGGATCTCTGAGGCTGCCAGGCTTACTGAGCCGCCAAGATCTTGACGTAGTCCGCATAGTTCTGCTGCGCACCATCGACCCCCTGGTACTTCTCCTCGGGGTCACGGCAAACGTCATCAACATGCGCGTGTTCATCAAGATGGGAGCGGCCGACACAGTGAGTGTGTCCTTCCTCGCCCTCTCCCTCTCTGACCTGGGCTATCTCCTGGCTGCTGTGTTGGTCAGTCTATGCTCCTTTCTCTCCATCTTCTCTCCCAAGTCTCTGCCAGACTCGCTCGACGTCTCTGGCCTCAGCATTTTGATCAGCTTC
Organism: Aplysia californica; assembly: GCF_000002075.1. Taxonomy (NCBI): domain Eukaryota; kingdom Metazoa; phylum Mollusca; class Gastropoda; order Aplysiida; family Aplysiidae; genus Aplysia; species Aplysia californica. The sequence continues at coordinate 572,055 of NW_004797732.1, read as the reverse complement.
TACCAACAAATCTTCTACAACTGCTCCATCTTCATCCCCACATACGTGTCGGTAACCCGCTGTTTTTGCGTCACTTTCCCGTTACAATTCGGCGGGATGTTCACGCGGTTTAGGACAGTGGTTGTTCTGGCTGTCATGTTCACCACCTTCACCGTTCTCTACGTCCCTATTCTCTCTCTCCAGGGGATGAGGCACCAATTCGACCCCCGCACAAACTCCTCTCGCCTGATGAGACATCGCTCCCCGGAATATTCATCCTTTCACCCGATCCACATTCTGATCTTCAAGAACATCTATGTGAACGTCTGCGCCATAGTTTGCTGTATCGCCACCACCATCCTCATCCTCAGCCTCCACTCGGCCGCGCGGACACGGCGTAAAATCACGGGAGGGAGCCGTCAGACCCCACACAAACCATCCCCGCCGGTGACTCAAGCCGTCACGTTCCCCGGCCCAGGAGGCAGCACCGACACCGGCACAGGAACCGACACCGGCACAGGAACCGACACCAGCACAGGAACCGACACCGACACAGGAACCGACACCGGCACAGGAACCGACACCGGCCCACAACAGGAAGTGGTGACCAAAGGTTGGGGTTCAAACCCCGAGAGAAAGACTCCCAGAGACACCCACAAGTCTGAGGAGAAGACTCTGTCTCACAGAGACCTTCAGGTGGTCAAGTCTGTGGTGTTGGTCACTGGTATGTTCATCGCCACCCACATCCCTGTGGTCATCTTCTCGGACATCATCAAGCTGTTTGTGACCGAGTTCCGCTACCTGGGCCGATATTCCAACTCGGTGGTGGCGTCGTTTATCCTGGCCAGGACGGTGTTTCTGTCCAGCAGCACCGCCAACATCCTCGTCTACTTCCGCTTCAACACAAAGTTCCGGCAGACCTTGAGGGCGCTGTACTGTAACTCTGGGAGACAGTCAGAGGGCGGGAACTGTTGAGTTGTGGGGGAGACTGTGGGGGTGATTGTGTGGAGACAGTCACAGGCCGGGAACTGTTGAGTTGTGGGGGAGACTGTGGGTGTGATAGTGTGGAGACAGTCAGAGGGCGGGAACTGTTGAGTTGTGGGGGAGACTGTGGGGGTGATAGTGTGGAGACAGTCACAGGCTGGGAACTGTTGAGTTGTTGTGGGGGAGACTGAGGGGGTGATAGTGTGTCTGTTGTGACTAGCGCAGTGTTGATGTGGTCAGTGTTGATGTGGTCAGTGTTGATGTGGTCAGTGTTGATGTGGTCAGTGTTGATGATAAACAGGGGTAGCAACAAGGACAGTTTTGCTGTTGTTTTGGTGATTGTTGTTATCGTTCTTGTCGTTTTCGATTCTGTTGTTGTTGTTTTTGTTGCTATTGTTGGTGTTCATGTTGTTGATGTTTTTGTTGCTATTGTTGATGTTCATGTTGTTGTTGTTTTTGTTGATGTTCATGTTGTTGTTTTTGTTGCTATTGTTGATGTTCATGTTGTTGTTGTTTTTGTTGCTATTGTTGATGTTCATGTTGTTGATGTTTTTGTTGCTATTGTTGATGTTCATGTTGTTGCTGCTGTGGTTATTGTTGTTGTTATTATTATTGTTGTTGTTGTTTGTTTCTTTGTTTGTTTATGTTGTTGTTGTTGTTTGTTTGTTTATGTTGTTTATGTTGTTGTTGTTTATTTCGACTATTTTCCATTCTTGTTTCTTAATTTGTTTTGTTTTGTTGTTGTTTTTGGTGTTAGTTTGTTGTTGTTTTTGTTTGTTTTTGGTGTTAGTTTGTTGCTGTTTTTGTTTGTTTTGTTAGTTTGTTTTTGTTGCTTGTGTTGCTGGCAGTTGTGGTAGCAGACGTTGTTTTCTTCTCTGTCGTCCTACGTGACCACCACTCTCAGAGTGCTGCAACAACTTTGTACTTCTGTAGAACATCTGTAGAACATCTGTAGAACATCTGTAGAACATCTGTAGAACATATGGAGAGCATCAGTCTCACTCCCCAGTGCCTGGGAATCTGTCACAAAGGGACGTTCACCAAATCTCAGAGTTGCGAGACTTGAGTTGTCTCCCCATGTAGCAGAGATAGGTGTCAGCTACAGCTGCACGTAATGTTTTTGTATATGTATCAAGTTGTGATCTACAGCTGCACGTTTGTACATGTATCAGAAGGGAAGAACTCTTGGCAGCATGTGTACAGCAAGAGTATATATATATATATA
>NW_004797732.1:567262-568944 GCF_000002075.1 Aplysia californica | reverse complement strand
CACAGACAGAAACAACAGAGGGAAAGACAAGAAGTAGGACCTACCAGTGACACCCTCCAACCACCCACACAGACAGAAACAACAGAGGGAAAGACAAGAAGTAGGACCTACCAGTGACACCCTCCAACCACCCACACAGACAGAAACAACAGAGGGAAAGACAAGAAGTAGGACCTACCAGAGACACCCTCCAACCACCCACACAGACAGAAACAACAGAGGGATAGACAAGAAGTAGGACCTACCAGAGACACCCTCCAACCACCCACACAGACAGAAACAACAGAGGGATAGACAAGAAGTAGGACCTACCAGAGACACCCTCCAACCACCCACACAGACACACACAACAGAGGGAAAGAAAAGAAGTAGGACCTACCAGTGACACCCTCCACCCACCCACACAGACAGAAACAACAGAGGGATAGACAAGAAGTGGGACCTACCAGTGACACCCTCCACCCACCCAGTTGTTGGGGTGACCCAGTTGTTATTGTTACATTCCATTCCGCTCTGTCAGTCCGGCAGTTGACATAAATCGTTGCAGACTGTTATGCACAAGTCATTCTCTATCTTGTCAGGATAGATCTAGTGCTTGAGATTGTCCAATTGTTCTAGGCTGAACGACAGCGATTGTTCTGTTGTGGGTGGTTGGAGGCTGTTCTGGTATGGTTTGCTCAGTATTTCTAATCACACATCTACCATATCTCTGCTCTTTATATGTCATTCTCTAGTTACACCTCTAGTCGGTGGCCTAGTGGTTAGGCTCTCGGACTCGCAACCGTAAGGTCGTGGGTTCGAATCCCGTCAAAGGCCCGACGTTGTGTCCTTGGGAAAGGCACTTTACACGAATTTTCCTCATTTCATCCAGGTGGGAATGGGTACCCAGCTATAGACAGCGAAAGATCTTGTCAGTATGTTAGTGTTTGGGCGCTTAATCGGCTGCTCGCACTGTATGCTTCCCGGGAAGCTGAGAATGTTTCTGAGTGTTCTATGGTCTGCTGGGGTAATAATATAGTGTAAAGCGCTTAGAGCCTGCTGTTGAGCGGGGACATGCGCTATACAAATGCTATCTATTATTATTATTATTATTAGTCCTCGCCACTCACATGACCTACTCATGTTGCACGTGCCATAAAGTGACTCTTACATAAACTTGTCGTAATGACGGTGTACAGTTGTCGAGGTTTGTGAGTTGTGAGGTATACACGACTGTGCTCGCTATTGCTTTCGTCTCAAATATATCTGTGCCATTTGTGAAAGTCATGAGGGAGAAATCTATCTTTCATATCTGTAAAGTTATAAATTATGTGAAAAGTGTATCTGTCATAATAATATTTGTGAAAGTTATGAATGTGAAAAAGAAAGGGAAGGTTCTTGAGTCAGGCGTCCACATATACCTTAAGCATGTTTCTCATCATATTTCCGCTGGATTTACATGGGCTGTGTGCGGGTGTTCTGGTGAGGCTTGCTCCTTCTTTCCTGTGAAACGTCTATCGTCCTTATCTCTCCTCCTTCTTTCCTGCCAAACGTCTATCATCCTTATCTCTCCTCTTTCTTTCCTGTGAAACGTCTATCGTCCTTATCTCTCCTCCTTCTTTCCTGCCAAACGTCTATCATCCTTATCTCTCCTCTTTCTTTCCTGTGAAACGTCTATCGTCCTTATCTCTCCTCCTTCTTTC
>NW_004797732.1:565460-567162 GCF_000002075.1 Aplysia californica | reverse complement strand
CCGACAGACATACAGTACATCCATGGACAAACTGACCGTTGAACCGACAGACATACAGTACATCCACGGACACACTGACCGTTGAACCGACAGACATACAGTACAGTACATCCATGGACAAACTGACCGTTGAACCGACAGACATACAGTACATCCATGGACAAACTGACCGTTGAACCGACAGTCATACAGTGCAGTACATCCATGGACAGACTGACAGTTGAACCGACAGACATACAGTACAGTACATCCATGGACAGACTGACAGTTGAACCGACAGACATACAGTACATCCATGGACAAACTGACCGTTGAACCGATAGACATACAGTACATCCATGGACACACTGACAGTTGAACCGACAGACGCTAGATCTGGGTCATCGTTGAACTGACAGTTTGTCAACGCGAGAAGTTCCGTTCAGACATAGATCTACATGAGTTTTTTCTCCTGTCAGTCCTTGGACTGTTGTAGCTAGCTGAAAACATCAACGACGTGGCTGAAGCAATTAGTTACATGGACAATTTGGCAGCATTATTTGTTCTCAAATCAAAAAGGAAATCTAGAAAAAGGAAATCTAGGCTAAAGAATGGCTACCACAAAGAAGTATCGATACACACAAATATTCTAGAGGAATTACGAGCCCACCCGATGGACTTTAATAACTTGTCGCGAATGGATGAGCCGGCGTACCTCTATTTTCTACAGTTGACCAGACCCATGATTGGACAACAGTCAACAGTGAAGGAAGAAGCAATCTCTTCCCCTAAAGACTGACAGCAACATTCTGTTGTCTTGCTACAGAAGCAACCTATCAATACCTCAAATTCCCATCTAGTGTTTCTGCACCACCGCTCAGTCCAATGATTCCACAGACATGCTCAGATATGTATGGTACTCTTCTATAGGAAAGTATGACGTCATTCAATATCTAAAACATATTTTTTTTCTTCTGTTTTGCATTATTTGGTGTTGTTTACGTTATGGAAGACTTTGTAGATTTTGCTAGTAATCATTCAGTTTCATGCCGTGACCTACTTCACGCAATAGAAAGAAGAATGATGGTTTCCAAACACACACACAAAACACACACAAGTTCACTTGGTAATCCATCACTACATTGAGTTTCCGTCGTGATTTGGACTAATTTGCGGTCGCTGATCGCGAAAATCTGTTCATTAATTTCTTTTAATTACCCCCCCCCCCCCCAACCCACCCTTGGCCAACATCAAAGAAGCCGCTCCCTCGTCGTCATGCCTTCAGTTCCCCGGCCAGAAGCCAGATGTCTGGTGTCTGGACTGAGAAGCCTTCCCTATAGAGAGGTTTGCTCGCTTCCACGCCAGGTTTTGCCTGGAAGTTGACGGGATGCCCGCCATTTTTTCAATATCTTACAGTTACAGAGTTAACTGCAAGGAGGGGAGGGGGGGGGAATACCCGTTTGTCCAGGTGTTGGGCTATAGTAGAACCTGTGTAGAACGGCCACACATTGTCCAGGTGTTGACATATAGTAGAACCTGTGTACAACGGCCAGATGTTGACATATAGTAGAACCTGTGTACAACGGCCACGCATTGTCCAGGTGTTGACATATAGTAGAACCTGTGTACAACGGCCAGATGTTGACATATAGTAGAACCTGTGTACAACGGCCACGCATTGTCCAGGTGTTGACATATAGTAGAACCTGTGTACAACGGCCAG
>NW_004797732.1:563989-565356 GCF_000002075.1 Aplysia californica | reverse complement strand
CAACGTGTGACGTGTGACGTGTGACATGTTCCTGGTGACAGTTCTTGTACCAATGTGTGACGTGTGACATGTTCCTGGTGACAGTTCTTGTACCAACGTGTGACGTGTGACGTGTGACATGTTCCTGGTGACAGTTCTTGCACCAACGTGTGACGTGTGACATGTTCCTGGTGACAGTCTTGCACCAACGTGTGACGTGCGACGTGTGACATGTTCCTGGTGACAGTCTTGCACCAACGTGTGACGTGTGATGTGTGACATGTTCCTGGTGACAGTCTTGCACCAACGTGTGACGTGTGACATGTTCCTGGTGACAGTTCTTGCACCAACGTGTGACGTGTGACGTGTGACATGTTCCTGGTGACAGTTCTTGTACCAACGTGTGACGTGTGACGTGTGACATGTTCCTGGTGACAGTTCTTGTACCAACGTGTGACGTGTGACATGTTCCTGGTGACAGTTTTTGCACCAACGTGTGACGTGTGACATATGACATGTTCCTGGTGACAGTTCTTGCACCAACGTGTCACGTGTGATGTGTGACATGTTCCTGGTGACAGTCTTGCTCAAAGCTTACCGGTACAACTTACTTTTTACTTACTGGAAATTCCTGCATAATATACTTGTGTTATACTTTTATCATATTTACTTAATGACAATTTTATTATTTTGACATTTTGTATATGTATATATTAGATGATGTGTGCTTAGTAACAATACAAACAATAATGTTTGTGTGTGTGTGTGTGTGTGTGTGTGTGTGTGTGTGTGTGTGTGTGTGTGTTATGGTGTGTCTCCCACCTCTACTCACTGGCTCAGGCTGATCATATTGCTGACGATATTGCTGACGATATTGCTGACGATATTGCTGACGATATTGCTGACAATATTGCTGCCATAAGAAGCACACAGAACATATTTATTGTGACCTATTTCTGTCCGTATAACGCGGTATCTTCATATCGTGTTTGCCGAGTATTTTTGTCCTGACAACATGGATTGTTTTTTCTTTCCTCATGTTGTCATAATGCTGAGCATGATATTGACGGCCTCACAGTGCGGAGGTTTCAGTTATCCGGAGTAATCTGATAGTCCAGATATGGGATATTCGGACCACTTGCTACCGAATGTATAAGACATCATTATGATCCGTACAGTCTGAGGTCATGTTTTCCTGGGCTCCCAATACTTCCGGATTCTTTAACTTACCCGGTGGACACCTATGATAGTACGAGTAGATGTATGACCTGTGATTGTAGATGTATGACCAGTGATTGTAGATGTATGACCTGTGATTGTAGATTTACGACCTGTACGACCTGTGACTCAAGTGCTAATTCTACATGGTCGCTTTGAAGCACAAGGGG
>NW_004797732.1:561357-562739 GCF_000002075.1 Aplysia californica | reverse complement strand
CAGGTGTGTCATCTCCCATGTGTATCTGTGCACGCCCAGGTGTGTCATCTCCCATGTGTATCTGTGCACGCCCAGGTGTGTCACCTCCCAGGTGTATCTGTGCACGCCCAGGTGTGTCATCTCCTATGTGTATCTGTGCACGCCCAGGTGTGTCATCTCCCAGGTGTATCTGTGCACGCCCAGGTGTGTCATCTCCCATGTGTATCTGTGCACGCCCAGGTGTGTCACCTCCCAGGTGTATCTGTGCACGCCCAGGTGTGTCATCTCCTATGTGTATCTGTGCACGCCCAGGTGTGTCATCTCCCAGGTGTATCTGTGCACGCCCAGGTGTGTCATCTCCCTGCTGTGTCGTGACCTCGTCTAGCCTGCCTGCCTTCTCTCTGCGCTCACCTCCCTGGTGTGATTGTGACCTCTATCTAGGTCACGTGATGTACACACAGACAGGTCACGTGTGGTACACACAGACAGGTCACGTGAGGTACACACAGACAGGTCACGTGAGGTACACACAGACAGGTCACGTGAGGTACACAGACAGGTCACGTGTGGTACACATAGACAGTTTGTACCCGGTTATCCAAGCCTTGCTGTTGATGACGTCATTTCTGTACTTTTTTTTCCTCTACAGTGTTTTTCTGTCAAGTGTGAACTCTCTCAATGTGTTCGCGAACACAACACGTTTATTGTACATAGTTATTATATAAATTCTATCCATGTTCTTGAAAGATATATATATATATATATATATATAGATCTATATATATACGTTTTAACATTCACAAAGTTGCCATAGTAACTGATACTGCTCAAATATGTGTCATCGAAGAGTGCATTATAGAGAAGTTTTTTTGTTGTTGCTGTTGTTTGTGTTGTTGTTGCTGTTGTTGTTAGAGACGTTTTTATTGTTTGTGTTGCTGTTGTTTGTGTTGCTAGAGACTTATTTATTGTTTGTTTTGCTTTTGCTCTTGTTGTTAGAGACTTTTATTATTTGTGTTGGTATTGTTTTTGCTACTGATGGTGACGATAGTGGTAGGGTTTGTGGTTGTGATGGTGGTTGTTTTGTGAAAGATAATGATTGGCTCAGGCGTTGTCTGTTTTGTGAAAGATAATGATTGGCTCAGGCGTTGTCTGTTTTGTGAAAGATAATGATTGGTTCATGCGTTGTCTGTTTTGTGAAAGATAATGATTGGTTCAGGCGTTTTCTGTTTGATTAGGTCGTGGAATAAAGCTGTGTCGGGCTCGTTGGTTCCCAACTTGTGGCTGCAGACGATGCGTGGGTCTTAGTGTTCTTTGTGGCTTGGTTTGTGTTGGTGAGGGAGCATGTGTGAGTGTGTGGGGGTGGGGTGGGGTGGGGGTGATGCTTGGTTTGTGTTGGTGAGGGA
>NW_004797732.1:559447-560731 GCF_000002075.1 Aplysia californica | reverse complement strand
CACACATACACACACACATACACATACACACACACACATACACACACATACACACACACACACACACACACACACACACGAGCAACAATGAACAGTGGTGACAGTTGTAATTATTCAAGGGAGTCTAATGTTCTATCCAGGCCGGATCTCTTTCACTACACGCTTACTTCCCTTAGGCTGACTGCTCTCTTCGCTTTTTATTTCTTTGTGTTTTTTGGGGAGTCTTTTATGTTATTTTATTTTTATTTTGGGGGAGGTGGGTATCTTTTTTTTCCATCTCATCATCATCACCACCATCACCATCTTCATCACCATCCTCATCACCATCATCATCGTCACCATCGCACCCCAACAACAACAACAACAACAACAACAACAACAACAACAACAACAACAACAACAACAACAAAGAAGAAGCAGTGGCAGCAGTAGCTGAGTGCTCCGGATAATTCCACGACCTTGACCATCAATAATTTATTCCGAGATGCACCCGCCAGACACCCGCCATCCATGCCCAGGCATGGGGGGGGGGGGGTCATTCCACGACAGGAGACCTCCAGGGAATTCTATGGCTGACCAACTTGAGTCCCGCCCGCTCACAATAAGGACCTTATGCAGTTACAAGCGGCGTAAAAACTCTCAGCAAACTCGACCCCGGGGGAATTCCACGAGTCTGTCGGTCCCGCGTGCAGAGAAAGGGACTGCAGTGTCGTGGAGTGACCTAGGGGGCTGGCTATCTGCACACCCTGAGAGTGGGGGTGGGGGTGGGAGTGGGAGTGAGGGTGTGAGTGAGACAAACATTAAATACTGTATTCCTCACTACAGGAAGCACGCCAGTTTGTCACAGGCCTCGACTGTGCCCTGCATGGAGGGGGAGGGGGGAGGGGGGTGAGTAGACCTAACAGAAGATGGGAACAGGACAAAGGAATCGAACTTCCAACCAACACGACTCAGGCAGACAGAAAGTCACGAGACAAGACTACAACAACCTCGGAGCAACGTATGTACACCGTGCCAACAAACACAAGGTTGTGGAAATACTCGGAGAAACAATGTAGATCTAGATATCTACCTAGACAGACAAAAGCATGTTGTTGAAGTACTCGGTGTACCTAGACAGACAAAAGCATGTTGTTGAAGTACTCGGTGTACCTAGACAGACAAAAGCATGTTGTTGAAGTACTCGGTGTATATATAGACAGACAAAAGCATGTTGTTGAAGTACTCGGTGTATATATAGACAGACAAAAGCATGTTGTTGAAGTACTCGGTGTATATATAGAC
>NW_004797732.1:556664-557731 GCF_000002075.1 Aplysia californica | reverse complement strand
GGGGGTCAGACAGACAGATAGAGGGATGTAGGCCATAACCCACACATCAAGAGTGACCCTTGTCCGGCTGTAAGAAAGGTGTGGGGGTCAGCTCATGAGGGGAAAACTGACCAATGAATGGATACCACAACCCTGGGTTTCACACATAGTCTCTAGAATCAACCACAAACGGTGGGTCAGATGAAACTCGCAGTCCAACAGGAGGTCAAGAGAATCCTTCGAGGTCTAGATCTTACCGAAATGAAAGTGAACGTGTGATTTTCTTCCACACATCTGTAGATACATCTACTCGTGTGTGTGTGTGTGTGTGTGTGTGTGTGTGTGTGTGTGTGTGTGTGTGTGTGTGTGTGTGTGTCGCCTAAAACCACCGAACCACTTAACTTTGAATTTGACAAAATGGAACGGTGGTTCAGAAGAGGAGCCAAAAATCACTGTAGATCTTCAGTTTCTATAGCTGAAAAAACAGCAACTGAGGAAAGTAGAATCATGAAAAAATTACTGAAGGTAGTTCAAAGACCAAGCTAAGTTTCTATATATCAATTTAGTAAGTGCTTGTTGTATTCGCCTTTTTAAAAAAATAGAAAAATAAAAAACACTATAGGCCGTTTACGATTTTCCCGTTCGTCATTTCAATGCAGTGTTCAAGACATTTCGTATTTCGTTTTCCATTATATAAAAATTGCTCTTCCGCCGGAAATAAACAAAATCTTCTTTTGGCGCCTACCTACAGTTGAGTGAGATGTTGCCGATCGCTTACAGTTACAGAGAGTGAGAGTTACTTTTCTGTGGTGGTTATACATGTACTTAGAAGATGTATCTTTGTGATAGATCTAGATTCTAGATTCGGAATTCTAGATCTAGATCTAGATCTAGGTCTAGAGTCTAGAGATACTATGTCACCAAACGGCAGGTCTGATAATGACTGGCACCTTTGCTGTGGCTAAGTCTGTGAGATTTTAAATTAGATCTCTGTGCTGTGGACCTGTGGCTAAGAGATGAAGACAGTAGAATAGCAGGTGTGTGTGTGTGTGTGTGTGTGTGTGTGTGTGTGTGTGTGTGTGTGTGTG
>NW_004797732.1:555382-556564 GCF_000002075.1 Aplysia californica | reverse complement strand
GTGTGTGTGTGTGTGTGTGTGTGTGTGTGTGTGTGTGTGTGTGTGTTAGATCTATCAAGATCTAGATCTAGATGACAATTAAATCGCTATGCCTCCCAAATGGTAGTAAATTCGGCGCTTTTTCGGTAGTTCCCACCCCCCTTATTTGATAGAGCCTGACCTACATCTAGATCTAGATCTATATACGTTTGATTCGCGGCAAGCTAAGATGTCAAACCTAACAACTGCAAAACATTAAATTGTGGTAAAATTCAGGGGGGGCATGCCCCCCTGAAACCCCCCACCTTGTTTTTATTAGGTCAGGGAGGCAAGCCCCCCTGAAACCCCCTTACTCTTGGGACCAAAACCGGCGAATAACAAATGCGGGGTGGGAACTACCGAAAAAACGCCGTAAATTCATCACCAGCAGACGTCTGATTAGTCTTGAAGACTGAAGAAAACGAGACCCTGAGAAAGGATGGTGCAACACTGATGTGCCTAGATCTAGATCTAAAAATCTAGATCTATCAGTGCACTAAGAAAGCATCCATAGGAACGCATGTTTGGTAACAATAAGATTGATAAGAATTTTGACAGATTAGATCCAGATATATCTAGATCTAGATCTAGAATCTAGTCTAGTTAAATCTAGTAGGCCTGCCTTTCAGTTAATTATTATAAAATCTAGATTAGATCTAGATCTAGAATCTAGATTAGATCTAGATCTAGAATCTAGATCTAATCTAGACCTTAGGCCTTAGATAGACTAGATCTAGATCTAAATATATAGATCTAGAATCTAGATCTAGATATCTAGATCTAGACTAGATCTAGATTTTTTTTTTCTAGCTCTAGACTAGATCCAACCGCTCCAATTTTGCCTCGCCTTTGTGTTTAGAATCTAGATCTAGAATCTATATATCTAATAGACTAATTATTTACTTTAAAACATCACAAAATCCAAGCTAGAATCTAAATCTAGAGTCAGGGGCGAAGGCTGACTTGTTTGACAGGGTAATCAAAGTGAAACGGGACCAGATATGGCCTGGGGATATTATCACACAAGAATATTACTCGAGGCCGCGTTTCTTGAGTTGTGAATTGTGAATAAAAACAAATCCGGAATTCATATATTGTATGTTCAACCGCCAAAATAATCGGGAAAGTATCTTATTAAATATTAATTCCAACTAAAATTAAATT
>NW_004797732.1:550545-555282 GCF_000002075.1 Aplysia californica | reverse complement strand
CTTCTTTGCCCCCTTCTCTGAGCTTCTGGCTCTTTCTTCTGTCTTCATACTGCTACTCCTAGGCTCCTTCGTCCTTCTTATAGCTGTCTTCATACTGCTACTCCTAGGCTCCTTCGTCCTTCTTATAGCTGTCTTTGAGTCACACCCATGATCTCTCTAACATTAAGACAAAATTATAATCCTACCAAAATGAAATTAATGAATAATTTGTCCCGCGCCCTCAGAAGACGTTGTGTAGTTCCCAGCGCCGAAAAACAAAATAAAAATAAAAATGGAAGTTGAAAAATATGAAAATAGATTTTTAAAAATAACAATTTAAAAAACCCAACGAAATGAAGACAGAAAAGAGTGAATTTCTTACTAGGGGACGGAACCGATTAAATTATTATCAATGTTTATTTTTAACAGTACTCTCCCCTATGTTCTCATAATTGCTTTAAAATAGGCCTAATTGGCCACATGGCTTATGTTTTAGTGTTGTGTTCTTTGTAATTTTTATTACTCTTTTACCAAATAATTTTCTATCAAATTGTGCTTTGGGAAGATTCAAGAATGTCTTGAAAGTTGTTTTTAAATACCAGGTCGATTTCATCCAACACACCAAATCAGTCTGTCCTGACTTTCGACACGTACCAATACCTGGCAGATCAGCTGGTTACTTTCGATTGTTCGGTGTAAAGGTGAGAGTGGGGGATCATCGCCACTTCACAACACACAGCAAGGAAGGATATGACTCCACTTACCATGCAATGACTCGCTTTCCCCATTACACACGTGATGAAGCTTTAAGAACCATTTGTTTTTGCGTATCTTTCTTCTAGTGGGTGTTCCTTGTGTTATGAACGCAGCTGGTGTGTGGCCTTGACACTTGACTTTTGACCTTTCCGTACTTTTGCTGTTGAAAAACTGATGACGAGCAACTGAGAGCAGGGAAGTTTAGAAGACTCATGCGGACTCTATTGAAACCGTCGCCGGCTTTCTACTAATATAAACTTTTCTCAGGTATGTATTTTTCCACGATATCACATTTCACAAGCATGTAGCCTTTCTTAAGCTGTTATAATCTAGGTTTTGATTTTATAAGAGTACAATTATTTGAAAGACTGCGGCACGGATATGCATGCGATCAAGTCCAGTGGTTAATCGTTGCTCCCTTACCGTTATGGTGGAGTCGGGAGGCTTTCCTCTCGCTGTGGCTATGGGCTCTGTTTGGGCCTTGGGCCCATGGTCGTGGGTTTAAAAATGTTGGGTTTATTGAGAAAATTGTCGTATAACTTCATGATACGATACTTGGGTAAAATAACAGTAACAGGCCCCCATTTAGAAGTTGATTAGCAACGCGTTTTATCAATGGCAATTGGAACGTTTTAGACTCTAGGCCTAGAATCTAGATCTAGGGCAGGCCTAGATCTAGATCTAGATCTAGATCTAGATATCTAGATCTAGATTCTAGATCTAGATCTAGATCTAGATCTAGAATATCTAGATCTATCTAGATCTAGATTAGATCTATATATCTAGATCTAGTGTAGAATCTGTGATTTTTGTCTGTTTTTTAAATAAAAATTGTAGATTTTAAGTTTTCTAGTCTAGATGTAGACTAGAATCTAGATTTCTAGATCTAGATCTAGATTAGATCTAGATTTCTAGATCTAGAAATCTAGTAGATCTAGATCTAGATCTAGATCTAATCTAGAAGATCTAGATTCTAGATCTAGATCTAGATTCTAGATCTCCAGATCTAGGAATCTAGGCCCTTTTTCGAACCGGGGACCTTTGAATGAGAGGTGAACACCTTAACCTCTAGGCCATGAGAGAGCCCCCCTTAATTTTTATCATAATTTTGAGCAAACAAAATTTAAACTAAAACAACCAGGATTATAAAAATGTACCACTTTGTGTGTCTTTCTGTCTGTCTTCTTGTTTTCGGCGGGGTGTAAAGAGTAAAGAAGCTGCTGATGTGTAAGAGTGCTGGAGAGAGGGGATAACAGGGAAAGGGAAGAAGGGGAGGGGGGGATTTAAAAAAGTATTCTGGGAGAAATTTATTAACGCTGCATGTTATTAAGTGTTGGCCAGATGTTCACTGACTGACGTCATATTATAGTTTGTTGTCGGGTCGTTTGATATCCTAGCGATGGTAATAGTGCCGCAGTTTGTCCGGCACATTGTCTTTTGTTGACATCATAGAATTACCAGACAAATGACACTGCGTTATAATGAAAGTATAATATAATATTATAATTATAAATTTTTTTTTTCCAATTTAAAAAGTGGACGTATTGTGGCGATGCATAGTTTATAATGCTTTACAATTTTTTATCACAGCACTGGATGTTACGATCAAGTATTTAAGTCTCGCAGATTCCAACTGTCGTTGTCGATCTCTACTGGGTGGTGCGAAACAACTCGCTGTTTTCCCATCAATGAATCCTTTAAAAATCAAATAGCACTGGTGCTGAACAAAGCATTACCTCTCCCGAGAGTGTTTGTGATACAGTCTTGTCAGATTGCTACATTTCTTACGTGAAAGTTTGACTTTGATCTGATCGTATTATTGACATTGACTCAACGTGCGGGGAAAGTTTGCAATTAGCGAAAATAAAAGTAAAACTCTTTTTATGAAGAGAATACAAAGGAATCTCATGGAGACCAAACCCTGATTACGAATGAAACAGTTGTAAATCAAGCTGTTGAAAATGTGTGCTTAGATAACACATCTGATTTGTACATTGAATTGTCTTGTGTATTTAACCAAGGGAGGAAGGGAAAAGAAGCACGCTTACGGAGTTATCTGACTTTACGTGATAATTAGTCTGTGTACGTCTTATTTTTATTTGTAGTAACCTGTACACAGTGTGACAGTCATCACTGTCGGCGATACGTCACAACCGACCTTCACCTACACCCATAACCCTTCACGAGTGTAAGGGACAACCATCGCATCATTTTTGTGTACATCCTAAGGCTTGCGGCCACCCAGTGGAAGAGAGAACGACAAATGTCGAAAACTACTACTTTTTATCCTAGAAACAATTCAAACTTTGGAAACAGCTTTTTATGAACATCTTATCCAGATATCTGGTGAATTACAGCTTAAAAGAATAAAAAATAGAAGAGTTATAATCTATCTATTTGTGGCGGCCGAATTTTGCTATTCAAAAGGCTTTTTAATGGCTGCATCGATCGACATGCGGTTTTCGCCAAAAGATTCTTTAAAATATTTTCCAGATCATGACGCCCTTCGTTTTTTCAGTTTTGAGACAGTTTTGCTGCAAAAAGCTAAATTTCTTTATTTCGCCGATCGCTAAAATTGTAGGCTGACGCTTCTGTCTCTGTAATTTTAAAAAATCCGGAACTGATATTTCGCGAGGCGCATTTTGTTTTGAGAGTATAGATCGAGACCTTTTAGTTTTTTGCATCTCACACGATTTATTGTCCCATTCCAGTGGAGTGTAAATATATAGTAGGCCAATGACTTTTAGTTAATATTAGCACCGATCATTCCTTTCATCGAAAGGGGGCCCAGCTAGTAAAGTATAAAGTGAACATTTTTTGCCTCACCTGAAAAATTTGCCTTGCTACCTGCGCAGACCATTTGTCGTTTTCCTTTACAATGGCAGATTTGTTGCAGTGGTCTTTGAACTTTTTTTGTCAGTTCTTGTTTTTCTATTTTATTTTTTTGTATTTTATTTTATTTTTAAAATATTTTTTTTATTTCATACAAATATTAAATAAGAATTTTTTGTTCTGTTTGTTTGTTTGTTTTTTGTTGTTGTTTGTTTTGTTGTTTTTTTTGGGGGGGAGGGCGCGGCTGGAGCTTTATCTTTTTGGTTTTTCTTTTAGTTGAGCTCCGAAAGTTAGCTGCTGAATTTTGAGTGATCGGTTTCATTTTTATTGAACTTCTGGACTCCTCCATCTTCCTCCATGGAAATCAGTTGCATCTTTGGATATAATCACCGACAATAGTTCTTCAGTCAGCCACTTTTTCTGGGTGAATGATGGGGCGTATTTTGCCTGGATGCTATGGCTCCACCTGTGGGTCGCCTCGAATTCCTCGACATTGATTTTGGTCTGTGATTTACTGTAGAATACTTGGCCTCTTTGAATTGAATGGGTTTCCTTGACATTTCAATGAGATGTTGAAGCGCAGAAGTTTCAATTTTCGAACTTGCCCTCTCTGTTCTTTTGAAAAAAGGCATCCGCATTGAACATCTTTTTCTCTTGTGGTAAGACCTTTAAGTGTGCTGAAGATAAGAGGCCAAACCAAATACGTGTATTAAATCTGAATGTAATGATGGAAGAAATAGCAGACAGCAACTCGTTAAGATTTAAATGGCTTACCACATGCCTCAAACTTGACCTGTAAGCTTGGGGGGGGGGGGGGGGTGAGAAGGTCATTACAGGGGAGAAGGGAGAGCTTTCATCCAGTGAACAAGCGAACAAACCAATTGGCTAACACAAAAAAATCCCAAGTGCTTGCAACATCAGTTGAGCCCCTTTATACATTTGTCCTTTGTGCTTTGACATGCCGCTGCCGCTAAAAGGAAAGTTTGCTATCGTGTATAAAAACTGTGTGTGTGGGTAACTAGTATTTTTGACGTTAAAGATTGGTCTAGTTGTTTTGTTTTGGTCAACATGTTTTAAGTACTGAGTACTGTTCTGGTTCAAGTACTGAGTACTGTTCTGGTTCAAGTACTGAGTACTGTTCTGGTTCAAGTACTGAGTACTGTTCTGGTT
>NW_004797732.1:547928-549019 GCF_000002075.1 Aplysia californica | reverse complement strand
TTATTATTATTATTATTATTATTAGACCATGCCAAACGTCATCCAGGTTGAAATATTTTTTTCTAGACCATACAAGAATGAAAAACTCTGGATTGCTCGAATTATACTCCAACCAACAGACAATGGACTACATGTACCTTTTATATTCCAACGGAAATAATTTCCCCTCAGACCATGCATTGCCATTACAATTAATAAAGCCCGGGGACAGTCTCTTCCTTCAGTCTTGGCCTAGATCTCACATGCACAGTTCGTGTATTTTCACATGGAATGTTGTATGTAGCCATTTCCCGAACTGGAGATAAAGATGCTGTTCACATCTCGGCACCCAACAGTCAAACCAGGAATGTTGTATATCCAGAGGTTTTGGACGATATACATCAGTCTTTGGTGAGTTTCACTTTTGAAATTTTTTTCCTTCCGGGTAGGGCCTGTAGAATACTAGAACCATCCTGTTTTCATCAAATAGCTGTTGAAACTACGGCTTGCAGTACTCACATTTTTCTTGATATCGCAACATTAATTTTTGTCTAGAAAATATTATTGTCCCGCTCATAGAACGGGTACGCAGGCTAGTAATATATACATAATATATTATATTGGTGAAAGCTCCTAACTCAGAAGTTTCTCGAGCCACGCCGGAAGTGTATGTTCAGTCGTGGTCTCCTCTCTCTCCACGGGCGCCCCGTGTGGGTGGCTGTATCCTTATGTACTCGTGTACTCATGTACTCGTGTACTCGTGTACTCATGTACTCAACGCCCTTTGAGCTAGTTAGTGTACAAGAGACTGTATCCTTATGTACTCATGTACTCGTGTACTCGTGTACTCATGTCCTCGTGTACTCGTGTACTCATGTACTCGTGTACTCGTGTACTCGTGTACTCATGTCCTCGTGTACTCGCAGGGTTGATTTAAATCACTTGATTTTTTTGATTGAAATCAACTTGATCTTTTTGATAAAAATCAGTGATTTAAATCACTTTTTTTTAAAATTATTTTTATTCAGTTTTTACATATTTCAACTTTCAGAATTCCCTTCCTTGGTTTCATAAAACAGATATAAGGTTAAGTAGACTAATATAATCATGTT
>NW_004797732.1:507837-547828 GCF_000002075.1 Aplysia californica | reverse complement strand
ATTCGAAAAGTTCAATAGCCGCAGCATCTTTGTAGACAACCAAATTAATTTACTTTTGTGTTTTAACATCATTTTTTAACTTGTGTTTTGGTCAATTTGATCGTCCTCACCGATAGACAGTATTCTGAAAGAGACAGAGAGAAGAGGGGAGGAGTAGATCTTGCGAGAACTTCCGAGCGGGTGAGAATAGCCACTTTCCTGTCTCATAGTGGTCGCTCGTTACGGAAGTCCTCCCTGGAATGGTATAAGTAAAAAGATGAATGCTACTGCCATGGGGGAGGACTACTGTAACGAGTGACCACGATGAGACAGAGTAGAGAGGGGTAGCCTACCGTAAGAGTAAGAGGATAGGAGTAGGGTTTGGGGTAGGGGTCGGGTAAGGGTAGGGTTTAGGTTTGGGGTGGGGTTAAGATTCTCTTCTTCATTCATGTGTTTTTTGGGGTGGTCGCTTGTTACGGAAGTCCTCCCGTTACTCATACTGGTTTTGTAATGGCTGAGTCGCACAGAAATTCAAATTTTTTTTAAAAATCTAGACTAGATTCTAGATCTAGATATAAATCTAGAATCTAGATCTAGAATCTAGATCTAGATTTCTAGATCTAGTCTGCTAACTCTACAAGCACAAGGTACTTCTCATTTTTTATTTGGGATTAAACCTTGTGAAGTTGAATTGTCTGGTCTGTGTCTGTTTTGGACCTGAGTTTGGTCTTGCAACTGAAGTCTGAAGTAGATCTAGTAGACTAGGAGGTCCATTCATGTTTTATTCAGTAGGCCTAAGGCCATTGGCCCACATCACATTAAAAAAAACCCCATCACATACACACACTTTTTTTTTTTACATCATGTTCAATGTTCATTTCACTATTTTCACAAGTCTCTCATAGTCGTAAATAATTCTTTCACTCTAGTTATTTTTGTACAACGGTCAACTGGGGAGGTAAAAAGATCCTGGGGCAATGTCAATATTTTTACTTGTTTTTGCTTTTTAAAGAAAATTTTTATAGAATCTAGTAGAGGTTTTTATGGCGCTTGCAGCTGCATTTGCTTTTTTTCCTCAATTATTTTTCATGATTGTATTATAACAAACCTATGTATGCTTCTTCAGTGCTACTTTGTAGGAAGGTGATCGCCCCTGTGCTATGATGGCAGAGGGATCAAGCCGCAGCAGTCATGGAGAACTAGAGGATCTTGAAGAAAAAATCAGGCGGTTGGAGAGGGAAAAGGTTTGACTTAAGTTTATATAGCAATGCCAATCATCCGCTGCGCATTGGGCCAGAAATCAGGCTCTGTGCGAGGGGTAATATAATGGGTCGTTTGGAATCAGAGGTGACTCTCTTCTAAGTATAGTTACTGAAAAAACCCATGGACAAAAATAAATGAAACTTGGCAACCAGCCAGAGGAAAGGCAAAACTTATTATGCCAGCGACCAATGCGGACAGATTACTAGAGGTGGAGAAATTGCCGTGTTCGTGCAATTTTTCTTCTGTAGTTCAGAAACTAAGAAGAGCTGTGGATTGGTCGTTGACCAGACAAGCACCCCACATGTCTCCTTTATTGCTGTAAAATTTCAGATCCTTGGTAGAGTACGTTTTACATACCAACTTAAAATTACCACCCATCCAGCAATAAAATACTAGAGGCGGAAACTGGGGTACAACCTGAACAAGCTAGCCTGCCAGCAGACGAGGAAAGGCGCTTGATCGCTAAGCAGTTTGTGATTGGCTGCCTAAAACTAAACAGGGCACCACTGAGTCCTTTGCGGGTTTTCCCTACGTGTACTTTCCTACTTTTAAGTTAAGTTGTAGAAGGGGTGAACCTGAGAACAGCGCTGATTCTTTTTGTTATTATTTTTTTTTGGTTTAAATTTTACAAAAATATGATCTTGATACCCCTGATTCTGATTTTTTAAAATTCATGTGTGCTATGCTATTCGGATACCCCAACCCATGCCTATCCCCTCCTGCCCATCGTAAAAGGAAGAGAACAAGCAATCAAATCAGACCCTGATATCTACATTACATGCTGCTGTCTCAATTTAAGACTCTCTGTGCACAGAGCCCATGTTGTTTTGTCAGTACCTCTTTACCCTTAGAAAGTGCACCAAAGCAAAGCCAAGAGTAAGGCAAACATTAGTTTGACAATGTGTGAAAAAATTCCTGGGCTGTTGCGTTGTGGATGACGTCCTAAGCGGTTGAGAGAATGAATAAAATAAAGTTTGAATTTGTAATCTTGGTGATAAAAATGTACCTACCACTGATAATTATTTCTTCATGGCTTAGGCCTTTTTGTAATATTAATATATTGGTTAGTATGATTTATCTCAGCAAATGTCACACCACTTATGAGAGAAGTTTTTCTGTCGTCTTCTTGTTGATTGAAAAACATGTACCTATAAAATGATGCTGTTAATTGGTAATGCTAGTAAGTGTTTTTCTAGTTCAATTTCACCCTTATTCTGTTAAAACTTATTATTTCTCTTCATTTGTTCTTCCCTCCTCTGTGATTTTTACAAAAGCCAGATCACATTGAATATGATTGAAAATGGTTAGGAGAAAACCTGGAAAATAAAAAAAAGGAAATATTTCTTCTGGATGAGTGGGAACCCTGCTAACTATTATATCTCATGTCAATGCCTCTGCCTGATTGCAGAATGACTTGCAACGCAGAAAGGAGCGGGAAGAACGTGAGAGAAGATCAGCGCTTCAAAGAGATGATGCCTCTTCACCACGGGATTCAGGTACGTGTGTGATGTTCTTTAGGTGCCGTATTAAGTAATATCGGGGGGAGGGGGGCTAATGCCATTACACAGGGGTTTGTGATTATATATATATGCAAGTACATGGGCTGCACTTATTTCAAACTCACTTAGTGCAAGTAATCTCAAAACCTCCTCCTCATCTATTTTATATCAGCAGCAGCATGCGCAAATTACAAACTTAAACATTCTCTGGATAGCATAACACTTCGCTCTCGCTGTTCACATTATTGTCTTCAACTGATTCTTGTCTACACTATAGTAATGTTTATAATTACGGTACTAAATTCTCTGATATGGGTTTCTTTCTTTAATATAAATTTGTCTTATTTATATTCAGAGATTGCAACTTGCCATATGATAATTGCATCACTTCCATTTGGACTCATCAATGCCGTAAATCAAGATACTCAAGACACCGGCGCGCCTGTTGTATCGGAGGGTGTCACTATTTTTCCAGTTTATAAATTGTCTTTAGCTTTCTTGTACTTTGTGACTTTTCAGTGCTTCCAGACTTCCGTATTTTTATGGAAATCCATACTTTCTGACAGTTCCGTACTTGCTCCCCCATTATTATCAACTCCGCCCGTAAAAAGTGCGATAGCGTAGGGCTACCGAAATTCCGGGGCAAAGGATCCGTACTCGCCATCGTATCATCTTGTAAAAGTTACAGATATTTACGGTAATTCTGTCGGCAGTAGGTTCGTGTTATAGGAACCTGCAAGACCCGTGAGTATGAGGAAATCTGTGAACTGCCCTGGGAAAGACCCGGGAAAATATCGGAACATAAAGTTCTAGAATATTTGAAAACCAAATCGGATAGGTTAGTAAATTCATTTTTGCGGGTTGCGATTGTGATGTTCATTCGGCTTTTCCCGGTCTGAGAGTATGCTTCACGCGAACAGGTGGCTATAGCGACAGGCGGTAGTGTTTGTGACACTGAGGCTCAATCGGGAAAATCAAGGTCTGCTTTCGTTACTACCCAGAAATTTGCAGATGATACTGTGATATCGCATTATTTGTGACATGCAGGTCGTGCATTATAAACGCTGTGTCGCCGTGAAAATAAATCATTGTCACTTTGTTGTCACTTGTAAAAGAAAAGAAAATACAAGTGTCGTCCGATTTTCAGCTTGTCGGGCTCCACATCATGACTGGTCAGTGAACCTGCGCATGTCCACATCACATGTTACAGCATCGTGTGAGTGTGAGTACCGGCGCTTGTTCAGGTGGCCAAAGTTCACTCAAAGTCGGAGCGTTGTGAAATATGACTCTGGAATGGGGGGAATTATTGATTTTTTTTAAAGATGCACTCGGGGGTGCTGAAGGCAACTTGATAACAGGTTTTTAAATATATTGAATAGAGCTCTCTGCAAAGCGTGCTTTGGTGCAGGCCTTGTGTGGAATTAGGATCCGCCATACCTTGAAACCCTTGTTATTGAACTAAAGTGTTTGCATTTCATTGGATGGGTGTTAACGATAGTAAATTGTCACTGTATTTTAGCTTTCTGTTCAAGATTGGTAGATTTTCAGTGTCACTGCATCTTGCTCTCCCCCAGTTCTTACATCTCTCACACTGATAGGTCTACTTGAGCCGTTCAAGTTATTATTATTACTCTACTTTGAGTTTGAGCAATAGATCTAATCGTAATGAAAAAAATAGGTGTTATGGGTTGTTAGTATTCACTTTAACTCACTTCAGACGGTTCACACCACAGTTGCGTGATCCCCGCCGCGACGCTCACGATGGTTCCCACAAGCCCTGCATGACCAACTTTGGAATTTTTTTTCGCTCTACAAATCACGCACGGATCGCGTGACCCGCCTTGTATCCTTGTTTGGCCAGGCCTGAGCTCTTAGACTTTGTTTCGTATCTCTGGGGCCCGTAGTTTTTAAGTTATTGAAGGTGAAAGACAGTGACCCCAACTGGAGTTGAACAGACCGGAACTCGCGCTTTGTTTTTTCTATATAGCTGATAGTAATCCGACAGTCGCGTCATAGTAACGGTCGAAGAAGTCGCATGAAGAAGAATCACATAATTTCGCAGTTTTCAATACTTCTGTACGTTTTACTAGTTCTTGTATCTCAGAATATGATGTGTCTGGTAGTTAGGATCCTGGATATGTACCCGAAGACGGCCTGAGTCGTAGTTCTAGGGCTAGATCTAGCACTAGTACTGGTGTTGTTGTTCGCGCAATGAATCACAATGTCGTGCCGTACATCTGTCTCATGTAATACAGTGTATGGGTCTGAATCAAGGCACAGACCAGCTTTTTTATTTTCACTTAACACTCACTTTTCTTTACTTTTACTTTTCCGATCCAGCGGCCATTTGGGTTCTAGCCCTTCGGTCTGACTTAACACTCACACATGCATACAAATCAAAACAGAACACTTTGAACTTTTATTTTTGTTGTGAATTTCATTCTACCTGTCACGTCTCTGGCTGGAAATTTTTCGGAAAATCAAATTCATGCCAATTTTTTTTAAATGAGACAAATTAAAGTATTAGACTTAGACAATTTTAGATTTTTGTATTAGATTAAGCTTGAATGTTACTTTACTGTGTCAAAAAATAATTCTGAGAGTTGTGGTGATTTATTGAAATACTCCCCTAAACACCAGTCTTCAATGCTTGTGACTGGTGAAAGGGCCCAGTAGTAAGTGAGTTAAACAGGCTCCCAAATGCCATTTTTAACCATCTAAAAAAGCACTAAATTTCAATTTCTTCTGGGGCTTTGCTCCCTGAAACTCAAACCAGGGGGCTGTCCCTGGACCCTGCTGGGGGCCTTTGCACCCCCCAGACCCCCAGCAGAATTTTCCTTACTTTTCATCTTCAGCTGTTGGAAGCACTGCTTTTGTTGTGTTCGTGTGCTTCTTTTTTCTCGAAATGGAAGCTGATATACTTACTTACTTACTACCCATTACGCCATCTGGTGTTTAGGGCAGCAACAAAGGATTTCGAGCTCTGTCTGTTTTGGGCCATCTTGGTCAGGGTTCCCCCCGTATGATTCCAAGACTTCATTTCAGACTCTAATGTGCGTCTCCGGGTCACTTTGGGTCTGCCCCTTTTGCGACGTCCTTGGGGTGTCCAGTGGAGGGCAGGGAAACTGATATGAGATTCTTTTACTTTTAGTTCCTGTTATTGGACTTGTTCAGCTGACCTTTTTCTCAACATGTACTACACAAGTTTGGAGGGTCCATTTATAATTCATGTTCTGCTACTTCTTCTCAAGATATCAGATGGGATTTTAACTTTTTAAAGAAGTGTTTTCCTGCTGATTCTTATTACATGTGCCAAGTTAAAAGTCGAATAATTACTTTTTTGACACTATAACTGTGAGGAGGTGTGGGTTTTTTTTTTATTGGATGGTTTTATTTCAGCTTCAGCTCCAAAAAGAGGCCATGATGATGACAATAGTAGAGATAGAAATCGAAGAAGTGCTGACAACTATTCTGCTCAGCTGAGTTCAACATTAGAAGAGTCACAGCTTCGACTGAAGAGTTTATTCAACTCATCTTTAGGTGGCGCCTCTAACTATGATGATCCTCAAGATGACACGTGTAGATCTTCAGATGATGGAGATGGTATGTTACCTTTGAACCTTCCGTTTTCTTAATAATAGCAGTTGAAATTGCAAGGATTAGGATGCAGGATAACAATTCTACCTTGAAGAGGTTTCCACTACAGAGTGATCAGTTTGGATGAGGATAGTGTAGGATGGGGGAAGGACATATAGAAGAAGGGATGACTGACAATGATTGGGTAACCAGATAAAAAGGAAAATGATACACCAATTTTGCTGACTACTTAACGGATGATTTGCTTGAAAATTACCTGTATCAAGTACCAATGGCAGAAAGGTGGCTGGGGTCTCAGCCTGTACCCCCAAGTAAGGACTAGCTTAATTACTGCTTTATATCTACAACTACTTGGTACTTATCTCTGACTTTCTTTTCTTTCTATACATCACGCAGTGTTGACCATGTCTGTGTTATAACATAAATCCTGTACTGTAACAGTGTAATGAGTTCATAGTCTACTGAAGTAATGATTTGTGGTGTGCAAGAGTTCACCAAGTAAGGTTTAGGTTGATTAAATATTTGAGATGAAGTCTTTGACTCTTCCTATCATGTAGGAGAAATAGCTTTTCTGTTCCGGGATATGCTGTCATACTGTTTATGCTGCATGCTGCAAGAACTAACTTTTTCATTCCCCAACACCTGATTTCTGTCATTCATTCAACCATCAATGTGCCCACAGCTTTCACTATCATTTTACTTGTCTGACTATCATCAGACGAGGGGGGAAAAGCCCTCTCTATAAATATAAATGAGTCTTTGTTTCAAGAAAGAAGAACTAACTAAATACTTTTTCTCTCCTTATAAAGCAGGGTCAAATGGATGTACTTGTTGTTATTGTTACAACGACAATGTTTATTTAATTTTGGCAGAAATAGGGGAATTTGGGGAATTGAACTTGCTCAGTTATTTGATCATTTGTGACAGAATTTTATAGGCATTTACTGAAATGGGACACACTTCTCTTTACGGAGTAAATTTAATGTCAGAGTCATTTGATTGATCATTGCTTCTAAGTTCCTTTCTTTCTTTATCTCTCACTCTCTCCATTGTATTTCACTTGAAATGTAATAATTTATTGTTCTTTTGTTTTTATTTCACACTGCCCATAGATAATGTGACCATATTTTGGCTTCTCGTTTATTTCAGGTGATGATGTGATGTCACAAAGACATAAACAAATTCTTCGATCAAATCGTGATGTTCTTGTTGAGAACATGACTCCAGATGATATTTTCAATGATCTCATTTCAAAGCACATCTTCTCAAATGCAGATGTAAGCCGCATCAAAGAAAGAAATACAGTGGAAGCTATAAATGAGGTATGCCTCTCAGTTTAAGTGTTACTATGAATCGCACTACACTCCTCATTCTTTTGTTTGTTTAGACTCAATTAATTATAATTGTAAATGTTTTGAGCCCCCTTCAACACAATTCTGGTCATCTAAAAGGCAGGCTGCTTTTACCCAGCCTCATCTGTCAGGGCCAGCCTGGTTAAGTACGATAAAACGTACAAAGAGATCGAGATACGACAAAGAATAGACTTTCCTGCATAGAAATTGAAGTCCTGTCTATTGCATACGACGAAGAACCTTACTGTTACCCCACAGACTCTGGTTGATATGATTATTTGAGAATTGAGTTTTTAAGCTCTATTAAAGTGCACTTTTTGTAGGTAGCGTAAACACGGCCTCGCGGGCACTCGCGGCCTTCCGAACGCGTGGTATCGGGGTAATTCAGATGGCTGTTTCTTTGCTCTTTCGCTATAAAACACCAAATGCCGTACACCTTGTAAAAGTTCAGCTTTTCCTCATTACAATGGTGTCAGTTGTTTTTATGTCCGATTATTAGGAGCTGGAGAATTGCCGACGAAAGCGAAGCCCCTCGCGGTCGGAATGCGTGGTCGGCCGGTTGAAAAATTGACATGCGTGCATTCAAATGTTTCGCGGAACAAGGGATGATTAAATACCGTCTTTTCATTGGGGGAGAACTGTATAGCTTTAAACGGACTTTCCCGTGGTATTTGTTTGGCATTTGGCGTGTAAATAGAAAGCTTTTAAAAACACTGTCAAAATGTTTAAAGATCACTTTTTACACAAAATATGAAAAATACCATCTTAAAAAATATATATTCTAAAAGATCAGTTTATTGCCTATTAGAATAAAGTAATCAGTTTGGAATTATTTTTCATCAATCCTTCCGCGAGTCTCGGAAAGCATGTGACCCCCCACGCCGGGTACACTACAGTATAGAGCCGACTTGCTCGCTGCGGGGGCCG
This sequence comes from Aplysia californica, assembly GCF_000002075.1. Lineage (NCBI taxonomy): Eukaryota > Metazoa > Mollusca > Gastropoda > Aplysiida > Aplysiidae > Aplysia > Aplysia californica. Next base: position 539,211 of record NW_004797732.1, on the reverse strand, counting down.
GAGCGGCGCCGGCCGGGTCAACGCTCGGTGTTTTTATCGAAATAACAACAGATCATCGTGTTTTAGGCGATAAAATACTGATTTGTAATGATCTCACAGTCTTGAAAAAATTTAGGCTCCATATACTTGTTACAGTGATTGTACTCTGTTAATATGGAGATGTTTAGTGCGCTTGGTACTCTTTTATTATCCGTCAAACATGGGGTTGCAGCCAGTGACTGACATTAACAAATTTGATCAAATTTTAAACAACTACCATTTTCTTAAAAATTGACTGAGAGGTTAAAGAATGGTACCAAAATGCTCAGTGGATATAGGTCTTTCAAATGGAACAGATAAATTTGGCATACTGCTACTTTGAAAATTTAGTTTCTGGTACCTACTTTCTGTGACTTATGACTTACCTCGTTTTTTACTTAAGTGTGTGACTAAACTTGTTTTAGGTAAGTCATCGTTTCATTACATTGTAAATCTGTCGATATATCCCCCCCCCCCTTTTTTTTGAGCAGGATTAAGATTTGACGACCATATATTTTTCTGAACATTACTGTTTTAATTGCAGGAGCTCTTGAATCTCTTAGTTCGACGATCTGATCGGGCATTTCATGTATTTGTGGCTTCTCTTCGTCGCACTCTCCAAGGTTGGCTTGCCAACAGAATAGATCCTGCTGTTCCGGGAAAGAACAAGAGGAAAAGGAGAACTGGTAGGAAATCAACTAAATTGTCATAGGCATTGATGTTTGGTTGGTTACTCATTTTGCCTTTGCCCTTGTGGCGTAGAAAATTGCAGACTTCAGAGACATGTAAAAGTTTTTGACGCGAATCAAGATTGTGGCTTGAATATTTCTCATTCCTCCTGGAATTTTATTTCTTTTTCCTTCCTTCCTTCCTTTCTCCCTCTGGCTGGCCTTCGTTAGGAGGTCGGCAGTCTGTCGCTGGAAGACAGGTAGGTGGCAACCTCGCGTGGCCTTTTTCAGAGTACATCCAGGTCCGGTCTCTCGTTGTTCTCCATTAGCCGGCCTCGATGTGCATTCCCCTGCGGGCACTCATACAGTGCATGCTGCAGGTCGTCAGGACTTGTGCCGCATGCCAGACCGGAATCATAGGGAGCGGAGCCTATTGCATGATGGTAGGCTTACAGGATGGGGCTCTTCGCATTGCATCTTAGCTACGATAACACTCTTCTCTGTCTGACGGTTAGGTCTCTCTCTTTGTCCCTCTATGGTGGTTGCTTCACCTTTCCCCCCGACGGAGTCGTGCACTCACGTTTTCTCCCACGTGTGGGCAATGATGTAACGCAAGATGCACTAGCTTACTGACGCGAGATCGACTGGAGTGTTGGACTGGTCGAGGTGGCCTTATTTTCTTCTCAATTAATTGCTCTGTGTACAACGATAAATTGTCCTGTGTATAAGTTAAGTTCTTTGCTCTGAAAAAAATCTTTTATTTGTCTTGTTGGTGTTCACCATTCTTTACTTTTACTGTGGTTTACGTCACTCGGTGCAGTCCATGGGAATTGTCACAAGATAGGTCTGTACCCACTCACAGTTGATGAGTATTCTGGTACATTGTCTCTAACTTTAAAAAAAAAAAATATTCTAGTGAAGTGATAGGCATATCCTTGATTTAGACCTAGATGAGGACTTAATTGTAGCAAGTTAAGCTAAGTTATAGTGAAGAAAGTCACAGGGAACAGGAATGTAAGAAAAGTGGAGATGTGAACATTCAGCAACTGGTGAAAATGAGGCGGTATGCACTTTTTGGTCTCCCATGTTCAGGTGAAAGGGGCATTCTTGTAAGTCACACCTGTGTTAAGTACGGTTAAGGCTGACTTCTTAAAGAGAAATTGGTCAGCCTCAGGTGCTGTTGTCTCAGATCCTTTTCTTCCATCGGAAATATCTCTAAATCAGTTTATTCATGAATATATGGAAGATCACAGTCATGATTAGAGGCCAAAAATTAATACAAGTCGTGTCTCCATATCAAAATTATTTAGAGATTTCCAATGATAACGAGATCATGTTAGTGTCTATTTTATCCTTGACTGAATCTCATCTTGAGATGGTGCATGACAAACACTCATTTCAAAATATTTTGGGAACTAGTCAAACCTGATCAGGTTTTAGCAATTTTCCGCAGTTTTATGTTTATTGTGTCATTTTGTTTCCTTCAGGTGAAGTAAATGTAAACGTGGACTGTCAAGAAGTGACCCCGTCAAGCAAAAAGAAGTACACCTGCACATGCCATGAGGTAGAGGAACAGATTTTACAAATGGCCAGAGGTTTGTTTGTTGTTTTTTTTGTTTTTTTTTCAATTATATAATAAGCATTTAGGCTTGTTCCAGTTTCTTCTGTTCTCCTGTCATGATTGTCGTATAGTCATACTTACAAGATTAATTTTTGTGCCGGAAGATTCATTTTTGTGCCGAGATCATTTGTGCAACTGAATTTCAGACATGGCCGTCCTAAAAATTGTACTGTCACTCTACCACCAGTGTCCAATACAAGTAGATCAGTCTTCTTGGGGGAAAAAAAAGAATGCTTATGCATGGTCTGTGCTGTGCCTGATGCTGTGCATTTGTATAGAGAATTCTCATGTTGTGTATTAGTTTTGTTTATCAAATGTATTTTTATTGTAAGTGAAACACTGAAAATAGCTAAAAGTTGGTATTCTGACTCTCACAACTTTTTGAATGACATGTTCACTTCTGGCAGGTCTCATAGTCATGGTGTTGTGTATGCAATTGTCTCATTGTCTGAAAAAAGCATGAATGATATGTAGATCTGTTATTGTTATCTTATCTGCATTTAAATTACAACTGGTGCAGAACAATCTGAAGAAATGCCTTGAATTCATAGATTTACACTCATCAATTGAATCAGCTTAATTGCTTTGCTTGTATGACTGTACTATGTTGATGTTGCTCCAGTGACTTGTGAGACTTCATCCTTTTGCTCAGTGTCATACAATAATAATAGGTAAAAGATGGCAATTATATAGCGCAAATTCCCGCTCAACAGCAAGCTCTATGCGCTGTACAATAGTATGTGTGCAGGTCTGTTCCTGTAGATGAGCTGCTCTATTAAGGATTTTCCGGCTTCTTAGAAATGAGCTGATTTCATAGTTGTTTTGGAGTTCAAGCATTGTGTTTCCACCAATGGTATTCAGTAGTCTCTTCCTGTGTCCACACTGGTGGTGCTCTGATTCTTATTTCACTTTTAGAATATTATTTGAATCTCTTATCGACAGTTTTTGTCTGAAGTGTTCCTTCTTAGATTGATAGTCTTTGTTCATTCTTTTCTTGTTTCTTTGCCATTTTAATTGTTTCATTTACAAGGGGTTTGAATGCTTTTTTCTTTCCAGGTGCTTTTGCAAATATAAGACGAAGAGATACAAGTGCTTCTGCTCATGAACAATTTCGTAAAGAACTTCAACAGACCAATGATATAATTCGGGTTAGTATTGTAATTGTGCAGACTTAAAACGTATTTACAGGAATTCTGACCTTTCAAAAGGATAGTAGGCCTATAATTTGAGAAATGAAGATCTGTCTGATTTATTGGAAGTTTCCATTTTTACAAAACATTGGATTTTTATTCTTTTTTTTTTTTTACAATTGCATCACAGCTTAATTTTAGGGGTTTCATTGAATGCTTTGTTAATTTCAGAATTGATGAAGAAGTAGGAGCACTTTGTGTAAACTTGATAGACACTTAAATTAATGGCCATGGCTAAGCACGCAGTCTGGTTTAGGTGGTGAGCGGCATTGTTCATGCATGCTTGGCTCATCACAATTGCGCTTTTTTGTACTGAGTACTGTAGTGGGGGTTTTTCAGATTTTTCAACACAGCTAATGGAGATGGTATGTCTTAATTGCGTGATACTCCTGAATCTTTTCAAGTCCCATTCTTTTAGAGGTGCTTTATGAAAACGGGGTGGCTAGCAGAAAATTTTTGTCTGGCTGAATAGATCGAGGTTATTGATCACATGCATAATTGTAGTTTTTCTTTGATTGTTTTTGTCTCCAGCCTTCATTAAAATCTTAATTTAGTATGGTTTTCAATTCCTTGTAGATTGCAGACACATGATGTTGCTGCATTCTGCTGTTTTGTTTTCCTCTGCAGTGGTTAATTTAGAGATGTAACTGTTTCCTAAATCAGAAGTTATGGTTTTATTATTTGGGTATAGTTCTACTCACTAATCGATAAGGTATTTTGGTTACACGTGCCGCTGAAGAGTTCCATAGTTTTACTGATGTTAGTTGCACTAGGCTAATTAGACAAAATTATTGTATTTTAATCCATCAATGTTACTTTTTCCCTCCTCAAGGACTCCTTGGAAATCATGAACACTCTGAAATTATTATGCAAGCATGGAGAATTGACAAACCTATCAACAGGCAGCATTCGTTTCACAATACTCTGCAAGTCGTTGCTGGCGTGTCACAGTCTATGGGAAGAGTACAAGTCTGGCCTATTGTTAAGTACCTTCCAAGAAGGATTTATCACAAAGTCCTTGCTCAGAGCCTGTGGTGCCAAGAAGATCAGCTTGAGAGTCAGAATAGATGAGGCTGACTACCTGCAATGTGCTTTTGAACTGGGTGAGTTTTCATTTTTGAGATGCGCGGGAAAATAAAGTTGTGTTCATGCACGGACAGCCTCAACCCCCAACCTCTGGAAAGATTTTGTGCTCGTTTTTTAAAGAAAAAGAACATACTGCATACTGAATGCTTGCATTTTATATAATTTTAAACACTGCTTTTGTTCTAGGAACAATTGATGATTTATACTTATAGATTGAGTGCTTAAACATGGCTAACAGCAGTCTACTGATGGTAACAATGTGAGGCTAACCCATTTCTTCAAATATAAGTTTCTACCTTCTTCATGTAAGGACGATAGAAATGAATCTGCCTTTGTGATGGTACATATGTTTATGTAGAAATGATGACCGTCTAAATGATTATGTCAGGTAGCACTGGGGTTGGTTTTTTTTGTCCGTATTGTATTGAAAACTTTTTTGCACAAGGTCGGTTTAGTTGTAAATATATCTTCGCCTGAGAACAGTTTTGTCCAAAGTGCCCTCTTTATTTAAGTATACTTTGGACAAAATAGTTCTGAGGCGACGATATGGAGAGCCTTGAGGAGTCATGAAACTATTATGGGTATGGTTATTCTTTATGGTTAGTGTATTCTATATGTATTTTCCACACAGGCTGTGCCAGTGATGACATACCGAAAGAAAATCAACTAAGAGTTACTCCCGTAAAGGTAAGATGGGTGATATCTTGTATTATTTGTTAATTTAGCAATGCCAATCGGGCTTTCGAGCGAGGCGAAAATTTGGTCCCCGTTTACGGGCGATTTTGCGGACCCGGCCGAAGCGTAGGTGACTAACTTTGTCAACCTCGGTCTGCTCTATTTCAGAACCAATCCGAATGAAACTCGGCAACCAATCAGAAAATAGGGCAAACTAATGATATGTGGACGTTGAAGTTCGTACACATAAATTAACCTATACTTTTGGTGTCGGGAACACTTTCGTATCGTGTACACCGAAAACTATAAGGAGTTTGAATTTCAACGCCCAGATGGTAATAGATCTATCTATCCTCTATAGTGTGCTCAAATTTGAGAGTTCTGTGTCAAGTAGTTGTTTAGACCCGATCGTAAATCTACGACTACCCCCCTATCCAAAGTGGCTTCGCACGGAGACCGGCCATTTTCCCCTCACTCTCGTGGCAAATGTATGTGACTTACAAATCCCCGCATGACTATTCCGGGCCCGTTCATTGGTCACTTGAAATAGGGCAATGGCGGGCGCGCGCATCCGGTTGTTTTTCTCTCTATTCCCCTGTAACATCACAATGGGGGTATTCCGAGGCGAGGTTATCTCGTCTCGGGGTGTTCGCGTCTCAACGGGGGAAAAGAATTTTTAATTGTACGGCATGCTAGATTGAATTAACTTATCTTTTACGGTTGGCATGGTCTAAAGTCATCATAAAAAGCTTTGCAATTATTTAGTCACGCTGCCGACATATATTCTTAAAGATCCCATGTTGTGATACGATGCTATAAATAAAATGGACTCATCCCGACACCCCTTTTTCGCAAAATCGTAATATGTACACCACAATTTTAATTATAACAAAATAACTACGAAATTGGTAGTAAATCTGACTGCAGAAATGATTTCTACACTCAAAAACACATCGGGTAGCCAAGTTTCTCTCGAACACTCGGATTAGTTACTGAGATATCGTCGATTTTCTTACAGAATCTGCTACTGCGTGGTCCACTTTTTAGGAGTATTTTCCTATATGTGTGTCATCCATATTTTGCCGACCTTTACAACCCCATAACTTTTTTTATTTATGAACCGATTCTCAAAATTCAAGAAGCATAATTATTAGAATTGAAAATTCTTTCTTAGGTACCAAAAAAAGGGGGGCAAAAGTGAAAATTTTAATTTTCATTGGCATTGCTAGTTAATTTAGAACAGTGGGCTTGTTTTTTTTGCTTTTACATTGTGTGTCATCTCAATTCTTGTTATTTCATCCTAGTGTCTTTTGTGTTATAGTTTTGCTCATTGCCTTGCGTACAAAAGATATGAAGTTTATTTCCCATGCAAGAAAGAAATTCTGGGTGTATCGTTTTTTTAAAACTAGGATGTTTTTTACCTATCTGGATTGACTTATGTAGGTTGCAAGCAGCCTGCCTAGAAATGGGCAACATTGTTTCAGTGTTCCTTTACATATTTTTATAATAAGTCATCTTAAATAAGCTGTGAATTTTTAATGTAATTTTAGTATTCTTCTTTTATACTAGGGTTTTTTGAAGAAGCTGCTTTCCTGCTTCTTAGAGAAACCAAGCCATGAAACAGACGTATGTACATGTACAGGCAATTTATTGATCACTACTAAAATACCATCCACTAGTTTTCCCGAGGTATGGAATCACAAGGCCACACCCTTGTATTTGAAATAGCCAGGAGTAAGGCAAACATTAGGTTGACAAAGTGTTAGAAAATGTTTGCCCTTTTGTGATGTGGGTGACAACCTAGGGAGAAAAAAGAACCATTGTGTGAAACTTGGAACAATTAGCTTCGGTGGGTGCGTGGCATGGTCACGATGGTGTGTTGTGATGCACAATCAGGATCAAAGGCCTATTTATAATATTTTCTGTACTTCCAAAGTTTTCCTTCATTTTTTTTTCAAGAAGTAAGTCCCGCCCCCTCCCCCCTTTTTTCTGAACTCGTATTAAGCCAGATTACTAATTTTTTCTTAGTTTATTACGAACATATGCTGGTGAGTGAGCAGCCGTGAGTATGTCGATGTTTTTTCGTGTGTTTTATGCAGTGTTAATACTCATATATATCCATCCATTATTATTTTTTCAGTGTCGCCTTCGTCAAAGGCCAAGGAGGAATTCAAACAGATTGTACCAGTCTCAGGGTAGAGGCTATTGTCAAAGTGTTGATAAGGCAGCCCCAACAAAGCATCGACAAGTGTTTAGAGATATGTAAGTGGAATATTCTTCTGTTGTTTATGCGCTCTTCAGTTGTTCAATCAGCTTTGTCAAATTGCTACTTTTTATCTGTATAGTTGAGCACGGATACCCCGAACACGTCAGGGGTTGACAAAAGTGTTGGACACATCCGTAATTTGAGTAAACTTTGATATATTGAAAAATAAAGTATTGGAGAAAATCAACAGAGGTAGCTGATGGTATAATGGTTGAAAAATAGAACAAATCAATATCTTCATGGAAAGTAACTGATATTGATAAAAGGATAGATGGATGGATTGTGCATGAGCTTTATTCAATGCCAAAGCAAGGGAAAGGAAGAGTAATTATTTATTTACCCAAAAGGTCAATTGAAAGTCTGAGACTATCTAGTTTTGTTAATACTTCCTTATAGTTATAGTTTGGAGGACATGATTATTAGTGGGTGGTTGGCGGGTGCTCTGGTGTGGTTTGCTTCTTCTTTCCTATCAAACATCTATTGTCCTTATCTCCCCTCCTTCTTTTTTATGTTTGTTACTCTGTTGTAACACCTCTAATCTTCTGGCGCTCACATGACCTTATGCAGTTGTGAGCGCCGTAAAACCTGTATCAAAACAAACGAAAAAAGGACATGATTATCTATATTTTATACCTTGTGCACACTGCCAGTCGAATTCATTTAAAATGGAGTCGGAGCCAGCTACATTTTTCTTGATTGATAGGGCAAAAGTTACAATTTTGGCACAATGCGGCTGATTCAACTAAATTCGACAGTGACAAACACGTTTGTTTTTGAAGGTTGCCAATTGAAACGTATAGTGCCGGGACTATCTGGCAGACCCAGATCAAATGAATTCGATTAGCTGTGTGCTCTGGGTAGTAGGCTATTCGAATTTGGATTTGGAGCCATGCCGTCTCCTTGTTAATTAAACACGTTTAATCCATTCTTTTTTTTTGGGGGGGGGGGGAGGGGGGTTCCATCCTAGGTGCACGTTTCATTAAAGTGTGGTGAGATAGTTTGGTAAGGAACTCATTACTTGCTCTCAGCATCACAGGATCCTGTGTGATCTGAGCTTTCATTATGGAACATTATTTGAATTCTTTGTTTACAGTGATCATCAGTTCAGGACATGAGGGAAGAAATTTTGTATATATATATAATAAGAAGAGCTTTTGACTAGTCAGAGCTTTTTTATATATTTCAGTAGTTACTGAATTTTCCTGAAATTATCTTTTTTGTTTGAGTATCAAAGCTGTATATGAGCTTGACTTGCAGTGCACAGCAGAGAGCCTTTGTGATATTGACATTCATCTTAACCCTGGAAGCGCGCAGGCCCTATATAAAGGGCGTGAGCCGGGCTACCCGGGAAGCGCGCAGGCCCTATATATAAGGCTGACCTACTTCGACCGGGAAGCGCGCAGGCCCTATATAAAGGGCATAGACGCTGACCCTTTTCAATGGAAAAATCCAGTGTTCCTTATATGGAAAATGACGTAGTCAATTACAGGCCAAAGTTATAAATAGTGACCAATGACTTTGCAAGTTATCTTGACCTCGTAGAGCGTCTCTTGGCCGAGATATCGATCGATAAAGTGACGCGGTCCTGCTGAGCGACTACACGCTATGTGTTATCACTTGTTTCGCCCTGCTGATGTACTAATTGTTGAGTCTATCGCGTTCTCGGCTTTGTTTGTATTTATTTAATCGCTGATCATCTTTGAATGGCTCATTCTATCAGCTTAAAGAAAATATATGCTTTTATGCTTTTTATCATCCGTTGAGCCGTAAATGGTCATTTTTCAGTAGCAGGTATACATTTCGGGTATCTCAGCTGTTTCCCCCCCGCCAAACCCCCATGTTTACAACTGATCGCCGTGGCGGCGAGGCATTTTTGGCGGGTTACTTCCGGTGAAACGCTGAGCGCTTCTAGGGTTAAGTCAGTTTTTTTGTACTGCAACTGCAATTGAACATCTCCTGGACCATCTTAGTAACCTTGCTTGGTTATGCTTTTCTTTCAATAAACTTAAACCTCCATGCTGTGCAGTGATGGGTGTCGATTAGGTTAGAAAATTATTTGACAATTAAATCATGAACCTTTCATCTTTATTCTTTTAATTTTTTTTTTTTTCAGGCCCACAAATGCACAAAGTCCAGTGGTGTCGTTACCTCTATCACGTTCCCATTTGAAATGTATTGACTCTTCTGGATGTGAAAACTGTTTATGTAATGAGTTTTCAAGCACAAGAAAAAAAGGGCTTGCTCCTTCAAAAATTTGTGTAAGCCGTTCTTTGAGCTATGGAAGAGATGACTGCTGCCTGTATAATGGTTACGTGCCATATCCTCAAAGGTTGCAAGGGTCACTCAGGCCGAGTGAGACGTTGTTGGAGAGAAAATTTCCTGCTTTCCTTCATGGACAGAGTGCTTTTCAAAAGAGACATTCAGGTAAAACGAGAAGGAAACATTGCCTCAGTGGGAGGTCATTGTTAGAGGAGAGATCGCCCCAGTGCAGATATAATCTACGACATAGCCGTGTCCAACTTTAGCATTAAATAAAAAGATTACGACTACCTTTTGTTTTATGTGAAGCCTACAACTGTGTAAACTGTATAAACTGTTAATTGATTTCTTTGCGCTGTGTAGGCCTGTGTTGAAATTCATGTTTGAGAAACTCAGAAGGGATGCAAATTTTACAATCGAACAGATCGCATGTACCCACTTTGTTAAGAATTGTAATATTATTTCTTGCTGTTGATGTATTGTTTAGACAAGTCATGTTTTGTTGCTTGCTCCTGAGATTGTTTTGGTTTTGTTTTAAAATTTTTGTCAAAAAATAACCTAACACATTACACCCTAAGGGCCTGGACGGGAAGTCCATTGTTAGGTCCTAAGCAAGGGGAAAGAACCCACCTCCCGTGAGTACAAGCGTTTAAAAAACACATTTTAAAAATATTAAACAAATACCAAAAGTCCCGAAAAAATAAAAGTTAAAAAGAAAACTGAATGTAGTTTCAGAAAAATATTACTTTATGAATGCGCAAATTGTTGGAAATGTTCTAACTTTAGTTCAATCGGAGTGTCCGACCCGTCACTCACTCTCAGCCTCGCGGTCCGGCCCTAGATCTAAATTCTAGATTTTCTACCTCTGATCAATCTGAATCGCCCCAAACTCTTGCTACAACGTTTTCATCAAAATCTGAGCCATCTGATTTGTCACATGCTTGTTTTTGCTCAAATCCATAGTTATTTCCGTTTTCTAACTCAATTGTGTCGCTTTTCAACAAGTCGGGACACTTTCGAAGTGTCGGTAACGCGATCGCACTTCGATCAGCTCTAATACTAAAACTACTGGCCCGAAAAATTTCATTTCGGTATCAAACGAAAGAAGAAACTTTTTGCTATAACTATGCAAATCAAAATCTCGGCCCCAGAGTCTCGTCAAGGCGAGACTTCGTTTCTAAAGACACTGGGTCGGCGCGGGCGATTCCGGGCAGGTCAGGGTGGAGCGCGTAAGGGAATTCCCGGGCGAGTTAGGGTGCAATGTGTTAACATGTATAGACTCAGAGGTTTTTGGATGTGTTTGCTTTAACAGCTCTTTCGTATACAATGAATGAATAGAATATAAATGTCGTTGTGGTAAGGCGGGTTTACCCCAGCAGAGTAAATTTTACTAGAGAAGTAAAAAACTTATTTGGATTCACCAAACAACAACTTTGTGGCGGGTGACTTGTATGGCTTCAGGAGCATTTCTAGTCAAAATTCAGACCAGTTTATCACTGAGCATTAAAAATGGATGCTTCAATTCGTCAAATAAACAAACAAAAAATTGATGTTTTGTGTGTTAGCCAGTCTTATCACAAGGGTCACTGCTGGTAGGCTACATGGTGGGAGGGGCGGGTGAGAGCGCTCGTGCCAAACTACATTAACGTATGTCTTCTCGCCAGAATTCGCATTGTGACCTGTGTTTTAAAAAGAACATATATGTACACGTTATGTGTTTACTACGTATGTATTACAATAAATAACATATCCCATCGAACCGGTTGCGAGAAATAGTGAGGGATCTATTCTCGTACGCACTTTACTCGAAATTTAGGTACGTAATAGTACTACGGCTGCAAAATACGTACCATGGAACAAGGCCTTTACGTGTGTGTTGTTTTGAAAGTTGATAACGGTGACTTAGTTTCATGTTTTCAAGAGTGTTGAGGCTATCTATCTCCTGAGCAGCCCATGAATTCCTGCGGGTGTCTGGCTCACTAAAGTCTAAAGTCGAACGTGAACCAAAAGATCATTTCAGGGATTGCCTTTGTCAGTTTACAGGCATGTGGATATAGCGCTTGTATTATTGGAGGATTCTTTCTTACCTTCGCTTAGATTTTTAACATGTGAGGTATAAATAGTATAGGCCTACCTTTATGAGTTTATGGCACTTTGTTCCTATTTTAGTTTAGCTTTTTCTTGTTTTTCGATACTAGCATTTCTACTGCTACACAGTACTTGCTCCTTTAATGTATTTTAGTTTAGTATATATATATATATATATATATATATATATATATATATATGTATTAGAAGAGAAAATGTTCACTCTGCAGCAACCTACTATTGGGTAATCTTATCCACTACTAGTCCATTGCTAAGCATTGTCCCCCTGTGCCAGATCTGCAGAGGATCCAGGCCAGGCTCTGTACATCAAGGCCAATAAAGCAAGAACCATTATTACTACTACTAGTCAATTAATTTGTCTCTTTTATCAGAAAAACAGGGTTTTGAAGATAATTTGCTTTTACATGAATTATGCAGTAAATGTCCTTTTTTTTTCAAAGCACAACTTTGAAGTCAATGTTTTACATGAATTGCACTTATGTGACTTAGACTTAGATACATTTTATTTGACTGAAAGTTATTTGGATAAAGTACATAGTGTGATTTGTATTACTAATGTGTGTGTGTCATTGCATTATTATATTTGTATTACTAATTATTATAAGTATTAGTGTTAGGTCTATTTATCAGTCCAAATTATCCTCACTCAGATAATGGTGTACAGTATAATGGTAATGCTAGATTTTAAAAATAAGTCAAATAACAGGAGGGTTCCCCCCCCCCCCCCCCCTTATGCCTTATGCTCTGTTTACTCCTATTTTGAAGGTTCATTCAGCACCTTTGTCAGCAATATTTATTACATGAATTACAAGTCTCTTTTGTATACAAATCTATCATTTTTAGTTTTAGTGCAGCAATTTACATTGCAGGCTTGTCTTTTATAATCCTAGCAATGGAGTTGAATACTCATGATATAATTATATCAGGCTTTATATGTTCAAGTTGTTTTTATTTTTAGCCTATTGCATGGACAGGATCACAGGCATAAGTAGGCCTTTTAAAATTATGGCTCTTGAAACAAAGTACCGTACAGGTATATTACCTATCCCATGCTTAAACTTTTCAGTTTTAAGGGTTTTTTGCAGTACTCATCAAGGCTACTAGTCTCTTTAATTTTAATGGGCTGTTACCATGTACAGTATAACCTGGATAGGTCGAACACAGATTACTCGAAATTACGCATCCGTGTTTCTTCTTTATCTTTATAAGAAAATCATGCGAAGCTCGAACACACACACGGAATAGTCAAACTAATTATGCCGCCATAGAGGTCTAAAGTCAATTTCTTTTGTCTTTTGAGGGGCACTTGAGACAATATAATGACTATAATAACAAAAACGGTGGTAAAATACCAACCCCCTCCTCAGAAGAAGCTAGCTGTGCTATTTTTAGCGTGTTACTCAACACACGTGCCCTCTGCGCATGCTTAGGTCATAGGCTTGGCTAGGCTGTGTGGAGCGGGTGAGAGGAGAGGTTGTGCATCACATGATCGGCCACCCCGCCCCTCTTTGACTTTGCAAAGGACTGTTCCCTTGGTGGGAGAGGCGGGGTAGGGCTGCATTGTTTTGTCATCACGTTGTTGATTACTGTTGCGATATATTAGGGGGCTCTAGTGGCAAAGTGAGTAGTGAGTTTAGACTCAAGTAATGGCAAGGAAGTGTGACACGTGGATCAGATGGGTGATCACTGGAGTGTGTCCTTGAGCAAGACACGACAACCCTAGCTCAAAATACAGGGCGCTGCACAGTGGCATGGTTGTAAACTGTTCTGTTTTTGTGTAATATTGTGTATTTATGCATATATTTATGTATGTACGTATTTATAATTCGGAGTGGCTAGTCGCCCGATCTGGGGTGGCTATTTTTTTGCTACTTGAACAAATTCGGTTGATTAGCCTGTGGCTTCTGGCCTTTTGGGATTTCTGCGCGTGTTCCGTGTTCTGGCCCGTGGGGATTTCTGCGCATGCTCCGTTAAAACGCGTCATCAATCACGCAAGATTCAGTCACTCCTTTTCCTCCATGTCAAGAGTCGGATCGGTCAACATGGTGGTAACTGAATTATATTATTGAAAAATTTTTTATTTTTTTTACGACTTTCCCCATCTACCTAACTTTTCTCCCAGTTCATCAGTGACATTCACTGGATCTATCGACACCATATATGATTGGATTATTCTTTTTCTCCCCGAGTACATCTACTAAGAGAACAGTACCTCAGAAAGATGAACTTTTAGGAAAGGCTCATATAGATCTAATAGTCTTGTCAGTTTGACTCAGATAGCAATGATCTGACCTAATTGACTTTATTATAATTATAATATAATAACATAATATAATGACTGTATTGCACCGGGTCAGCTTGTGAACGGAAACAGAGAGGAAACAACAGGAATCAGTAATTCTAATAACCAAAAGACCCCCCCTTTCTCTCTCTCTTCCTCTCTCTGCCCGCAGACAATATTTCTCGCTTTTAAATCAGTGCTGGAACGTTTGTTTACAATTTTACACTCGTATCACGGGCCGTCACACGCTAAGAGTAAGACGAGGTAGATCTAGCGCCCAAGTCTCGTTTGGACGTGAGATAGGGCAGTTGAAACATCTTGGTAAGTAGTTAAACAATCCTTATTCTATTGTTCCGATGAATGATAATTAAAATATAAAGGGTGATAGTGATAGATCTAGGGGATCTGGTCAACTCGCGAGGGAAACCTCGGAAGACAACAAAAATAGATGATGGAAAATCATCATCTGTGATCTATTTGGGGCCAATCACAGAGGTGTGCTGATGCTCTCAATAGCTTCATGTCGCTCGGAAGGCCGCGAGGCTGTTTTCACGTTACCTAAGACTAAGACTAGATCTAGGTGACCGGCTCCGGGTGGGCAGAAAAATGCTAGCCACACGAGGTCGCAGAAATCCCTGCGGGCCACTAGCGTCAGGTGGTCGAGTCGAGTAGCAAAACGCTAGCCAGTCACCCGAGATCGGGCGACTAGCACCTGCCTTTATATTTATGTATGTATGTATGTATGTGTGCCATTGTAAACTAAAGTGCCCTTCTTGGACAAAGAAAAGTATATATTATTATTATATATTTCGCAACAGTAATCAGTTATATACTTATTTTGTCAAAGTGTTGGTTTTGAAAAATTTGAAATGGCACCGATCGATTGGTACAGATTAAACTAAAGACTGCTCACACTGACCAGCGCAATTAAACTGTCTTGGTACAGGTATGCTCATTACCGATCAAGCTCAAATTCAAGTCAATAGATACATGTATAGATCTCATCTATCTGATCTAGGACAATGGCCGAAAAAAAATCTGTTTCGACAGTCTTTGTTGTTTCCCTTGATTCTCTGACACAGCCAGTGCCATAACACTGTTCATGTATCCGTCGAACTGCGAAGGCCGGTCCCAACGAATTTGAGCTATCCGTGTTATACTCTGTACTGTACAGTAGTAGGCCTACTTAATTTGCAGTTTTTTAGAGGGGAAAAAAAAAGCAGTACCCGGTACAATGTATACACAACACAGACCAATGTCCCATTGTTGTTTCATTTTGTGCGGTAGTTTTACTACAAGATGAACGAGTTGAATGTTCCTCCATGATTCATCCATTTTTCTGTCTGTCCATTGTATTTTCAGTGAGTGCTGTGTTTTACGAAGTCTTCTAAGATCTACCGCACAGCAAAACTGAACATTGTAATTGTAATATAGCCTACAT
This sequence comes from Aplysia californica, assembly GCF_000002075.1. Taxonomy (NCBI): domain Eukaryota; kingdom Metazoa; phylum Mollusca; class Gastropoda; order Aplysiida; family Aplysiidae; genus Aplysia; species Aplysia californica. The sequence continues at coordinate 523,597 of NW_004797732.1, read as the reverse complement.
GTTTCTATAAAACGTAAAGAATGCACTTTTGAGTTGTTTTTTGTTTCATGTTAATTTTTTGGGTAGTTTATTCTTTGAAATATTTTTAACAGAAACAACACGATTTTTTATGGAGAGGAGACGGTTCAGTCTGTTCATGCCTGGCGTGCATGTCCACCAGTGTGTAAGTGACTGACGACATTGAGTCATTTCCCCGTTATTGGGGGATAGTATTAAACAGTAAAAAAAATTAATGAAGTGTATGAATATATAAATCCGATAATTTAGCGTTTGAAGCCAGCACCATACGTAACTTATATAAAGTAGGCCTAACAAACAATACCAACACTAACACTATATTACCACTACCATCAGCTCAAGTCAACATTCTCAACCCTTGTACTTTTATGATTTATGCCTCTTGAGAGATATAAAGATTAGGGGACAAAAAGTTAATGCATCCTGCTGCAGACACACTGTATGCACATGTGTACACCAACATGGTAAACACAAGAGTGTGCTGGTGTACTGTTGGTGTAGACTATCATGCTGGACTTGAGTGTTCAACCCTGGTTGGAATCCCCACAGGGCAATATTCAACCGACTGCTTTCAAGTATAGCATTTGATTGCAGGTCCCATCATACAAACATACCATGCAACAGTTTGGAGAGAGAAAAGGACACCCTTAAAATAAGTCAAAAGAAAAAAACGTGTCAGGATGTGGAGTCAGGCAAGTGTTAATTTTTGGGCATTTGGAGTCATTGGTATCATCTTAGCTTGTTCATTTGTCTTTCATTTCTATCGGTGAAAAAAATTTCCATCTGTCTTGAAGAGAAGTCAAGATATTTGAGATCGAAGAAGGTGAGGCCGCCTGGTTTCAAAGATAGAATTGCCGAGAAAATGGCTGCCAAAGTTTGGTTATTTCCATAACTTGATAGTCTGCGTAAACTGAAAACTTACATTTGTTGTGCTTTTAATCATTTTTCAGTAAAACCCACCCAGAAATGTGTTCTTAACTGGACCACAGCGGTATTAATTAGATCTAAGCCGAAAAATAAAAATTTGATAAAATGCAAAACTGGCAGAAAAATGCCAGTTTCTTCAGTTTCATTATTTTGACGAGCGACTTCACCACGCTGCCTCACATAGTATCTGTCAAAAGCAATCCATTTAAGTCCAAATTTTGAGAGTTTTCCGTTTTAACACCCTCCCAAAGCTCTATCAAAATCAAAGTGAAAGATGCACCTTTCAATATCACTACATTTAGCTTGTTCACCTTCGTCTGACAAGATAAAATGAAATCGCTCCGCTCAATTTTCGCAGACCTCTGCATATGGGTACATGTGGACATCTAGACAGCCCGGGGATGAAATGTACAAATTTACACTGTGCAGCTTGGCCAGTGGTGGGTCCACCTCTTAAATTAAATACATGTAACCTAATTGTGTTGATAGGGGCATTAAACTTAAATCCATTTCATTTTTTTCAGTGGTGGGTTTTGCACGTGGAAGGCAATCTAGGAACACCATACGTGGGAACAGGATTATTTCCAGTTGGAGGCAGAGTAGAGTGAATGCTGAAGTCGTGTTCAGAGCCAGTAGCCTATATGTGTGTAGAACTCTGTACCACATTTGGGTGGGCCTCCATTACCCAAGGTCAAGTGTGAGTCAACTTAAAGAAACAATCTAAATAATTCTGATTCAGACCACGCCATACAATGTAACAGGTATCTCTCTATTATCTGTATACAAAGTCAAAAGAAAAGCAAACAAGTAAGTACCCCCCGGGGCAGTGCCACTGACTGAAGTGTCTTTAGGCCATTCCCAAAGGATGGACATTTCTCGTTCAAGCACAGTAGAATAATAATTGTAAATGGGCTGACTCATGTCACGCTCATAACTGTGCCTGATCTACAACAGGGAGCTGCTGCCTTTTCTTTCCTGATCCTTACTATTGTCATTTTCCTCTACTTCTATGTTGGTCACTCTCTTGTGACCTGCTATTTTGGGGTGCCTTGATAGTCGAAGCAGACCTTGTGCTGTTGAAGCTAGAGAGGAGAGCAGTCTAAGTCTGATTCCCTGTAAAGACCTCTGTCGACACCCACCCCTTGGCGCTCATATGACCTTATGCAGTTGCGAGAGCCATAAAACCCTCTACTATTTAAAAAAAAAAAAGTCAAAAGAAGAGCAAACAAATAAGTCTTTATATATATATATATATAAATATATATATGGTATTTTTATTTACAAATCATTCCATGATGAAAACAGTTGACAAATCATTCTTTTTCTTTTTTTTTCTTCTTTTTCTTGCTCACTTTACTACTATTTGATGAAGAATTTACACTACCTTCCACTTCTCCCTTGTCAAGTGTACTTTCATCATCTACTTCTGCTGTCTCATGTTTCCTTTTCTTCTTCTTCTTCTTGATTTTCATCTGATCTTCACTTGGCTGTTCCAGACTCAAGGGGCAATCATCTGTTGTCCTTTTTCCTGCTCCCTCCAAGGAGTTGCCATCTTGGGAGGAATTCAGACGGTCCCCCACCTCACTCTTGGCAGGTGCGCTTTCATCATCTATTTCTATAGTTTCATTTTTCCTTTTCTTCTTTTTTGTCTTCTCTTTCATCTGACTATCATCTGTCTGCTCGACATTTGTCACAGGCAGGTCCTCCGCTACTGATTTGCTTTTCTTTTTTCTCTTTGTTTTAGAGCCGGATTCATCTGCACACACAATAGTCTCCGCAGACAAGCATGTCTCTTTTTTTTCTACATCAGGCCTTGGAGCATCATCACAGCTGTTCCTGTTTTCTTTGCCTTTGACAGCAGCCTCATTTGAAGAGCTTTCTTCTTGATCTCGTTTTCTTCTCTTCTTCTTTGTTTTCACATTCGAAACATCATCCGCTATGTCAACATTCTCATCATTCACTTTGGATGAGCCTACCTCAGCATCTGAGGACACCCTATTTTTGCTTTTCTTACGCTTTTTCTTTTTGTCAGTACTAGGGCTATCCCTTTCAGTTTCATCAAGCTTTGTATCAATAGAACCAACGACCAAAGACTGACTGTCGGATTTCAATTTCTCCTCAAACATTCGGTCATGAGCTGCAACTCTGCCCAGTTTCCCTTTCATCTTGAAGCCAAACATTGCTGCCCTGAAGAGAGATAAATGAAAGGAAAGGGATGTGGACTGAGGGATAATCTGGAAGACCATGTCCAATCAAGACTAGACAACTCATACTAGTCTGGACTGTCTATGGGTTGAATTTGACCTGAATAATACAAATTGTATTGATGTTAATGATTATGTTAATAGCAGCCAAAATGCACTAATGTCTTTTTACCACTGACCTCCCCTTGTTTTTTCCTCTTTGGCTTTATATATTCATTTATCAACATTTTTATATATATCGACACAAATCCACTTCCCAAAGCATGTCAATATAAGCGGATAATACCATATATACAATCAAACCTGCTCTACTGACCTCTTGTCCAAGACAAACACTTGTACCAACAACCACATCCCACTTCCCCCCTTGTGTTTTTTCCGGATGTATAATAAATAATACAGTGGGTGTCACATTCAACGAGAAGTTGGCTCTAACGAGGCAATCCTTAATCCCAGATTTTTCCTCTATATCTCTTTGTAAATGTACGTCAGTTCCAACGAGGTTGCAAACAGGCTGCAGTCGTTTTCAACGAGGTCGCGATAACCAAATAAAAGCAATTAATGGCCCCAAAAGCGAAGAAAATTTTTCTCTTTTCTCTCCATCTCATGCGAAGCACATGGCCAATCCTCGATTCCCAACACATTGTATTGTTAGATCTAGTGTGCCTCGTAATATGGGCCTAAAAGCCAAAAGGATGGGCAAGGGTTAGCCTAACGAAGGGATGGGAGGGGGTGGGTGGGAACGCGATGCAGGCTGTGTGAATCTGGATGAACTCTGGATGGGTAGGTCTAGGTCGAGACCTTCATTTTTTTTCCAAATTTTCTTCCAAGTTCCAGCCTTTACTTTATGTAGATCTAAGCTAAGATGTGAGAGAGTATGTTTCCACACGAGAAGTGTTCAGGAAAAAATATTTTAAAACGCAGAAATGACGGTCAGAACACAGCTCAAAGACGCGCACACTGATGATGTTTGAGATTTTCGTCATTAAGGGGAACAAGTGCTTTTAATTACTACATCGTTTAATATAATAATTATTTTAATAACATGTCTCCTTTCCTTTCTTTAGCCTTATTCACGTTCAACGAGAGGTCGGATCCAACAAGGACAACAAGCCAGTCCCAGCAACCTCGTTGAATGCGACACCTACTGTACTTTCCAAGACCGTCTGTCTAAGATGATTTCTTTTCGTTTCCATAATCAGCGGCTCTTTTCGACAAGTTCGACTGTACATGTGAAGGGGACAGAATCTAGACCCACACCTCAGTTTGGGGAAAGAATCTAGACCCACACCTCAGTTTGAGTATGGTAGTAGTACATCTCTTAAACAATATTGCAACCTCAGTGCTTTCTTTTCGTATCTCCATTTTTATCAATAGCGAAAACATTTCATAACAAAGAGTGAGCTGAAAAAGAAGTGACATTTTCACTCTTTAAAAAAATGGAGATACGATAAGAAAGCACTGGGGACGTGATATTGTAAATTCAACTATACAAATGGAAATAATAAAAACGAAGCACTTCTTAATGCAAAGATGTCAGCTAAATTTTTATGATAACATTCGTATTAAAAAATGTAACAAAAAGAATGATAAATTCCTTTGATAATCACATGGAATTAAAAATGCAAACAAAACATGTCATGTTGTGTATTTGAGAGGTATTGGCCCATCCAGTAAATATTCTTAACACATTCAAAACCAAAAGGAACATGCCATACCTATGTCCTGTGGCTCCACCACAAAACTTGTGAAGGTCATCTAGCGTAGGCAAACTGAAATACAAAGCCAAATATATAAATAAATTACTAGCTGTGATTTAAGTACATTGTTTACAGAATTTACACTTTTAATGCAGCAGATGTCTATGGATGTAAAAAAAAACAACACAATAAGACACTTGATGTAATAGACTATTTTCCAAACATTCCATTACACTTGCAAAGGAAATAATTCACACACATCACTGACACTTGACATTCTTATTAGATAAAAAGGCAGCAGAGGAAATCCAGTATGTGTAACGCCTCGGTGAAATCAGGTGCTTGTCAATTTTTGGGAATATGGTGTTATTGGTTGCATCTTAAAACTCTATTCATTTGTCTTGCTTTTGGTCCAAAAAATTCCCATCTATCTTTCAAAGAAGTGGAAATATTTGTGAGTGAAGGAAGTGGGGGTCATTTGGTGACAGAGGTTAAATCAGCGACAAAACGGCTGCCAAAGTTTGATAAAATCCATACAGAAATGTGTTCTTAACTCGACATAAAAGATGCTGAGCTAACAAAACAAGAAATATGATGATAAAAATCGCCCTACAGGCAGACAAATGTCGGTTTCTTCAACTTCATTATTTTGATGAGTGCTGGATTCCACCAAGCTGCAACATAGTGCTGACTCCCTCTGCAATTAAGTAGTCTCCACAAAGACAGTAAATTAAGACATTTAATAACTGTTGTACGAAATCAAAAAGTGAAAGTTTAAAACATCCATAGTAAGGCTAGTCATTGTTCTGTTCTCTACATCACTAGTCCCAGGTCAGAGACAAACTTCTGTGATCCGCCAAGGCACAGGGTCAGACTGAAATGACTGATGCAGTAAACAGATGTTCATTTAATCCAGCACAAAATTTTTTATTTTTAAAAAAATAACCAACCCCCACCCCCACACCAAGAACTTGGCTTGACAAACTTTTAAAATAAGCTCAGCAAACTAGCATCCACAAACCTACAAAACTGGGCAAACCCAGTAAGAACCAGTCTATGAATTAGATTTTGTGGTTGAAATACTGGCAGTCAAGAGCAGGTTCCGCAAGAGGTTTACTGACGATACTTTTTTTAAGATGGAAGGAAAAGAGTACTTATTTTCAAAAGAATACTGTGATCGTCATGATCAGGTTCAACTGTATGCATTTTCAAACTTCTAAATGTTATCTTTGTACTTATTTCTTTCTGCATCTGAATCTTCAGTGTCTTCCAAAGAAAAGCTGTGCATGCAGCCGGAGCGGATAAAAAAATCTGGCTTCTTAGATAATTCCGAAAGGTATTCCAGACAGTAACTTTGACCATCATGCCACAAGTAGAGGTCCTCTGAGGTGGAAAATAAGTAGGACAAAATACTGAACAGTTAAAGAAAAGCATGCTGTGTTTTTAATACACTGGTAAACTTTCAAATGCTGTATACACCAGAGTCAGAGACCCCAGTTAAAATAATTATAAACTGTGTACCTCTCCTGCGGAGTGGAATCCTCATCTTCGCTGCTAGATTCTGCATCTTCATCCTTCTCTTCCACACCATTAGCCAAAACTGAACTCTGAAAGAAACAAAAAAGTTTTAAATAAAACAAAATTACAACCTAGTAACCTAACAGACTAACACTCAGTGATAAAAACAAAGGTAAGACAGAATTCAATTGGACAAATCAGAAGGCTTTTTGTTTCAATGATAATGATACTTTCACTCACCCATTTGTTGCTTTAGTCTTTTGTGCACAATTCAGATTAAAGAAGTACATGTTAAAAGCACACCTGCCTCAATCTACTATGATCGCAATTAGTACACTCCGCCCAAGATCCTGGTGCTTAAGAGCAAAGACAATGCGGGATCGTAGGCCAATAGGATCTTAGCCGACGCAATGAGGGGATATTCTATGGTGACAATCAGTCAAATGGTCTCACCTTACTCTGAAATGAACTGACCCTGGGTGGGTATATGACTTATGGTGAGCAAAGAGTGGTTAACCTTGATGACCAATCACAATAGCATGAGGCATGCAATTTTCACTCATCTAATTGTGAGTCTCAAGATATATACCAATCCCATGGCTCCTCCCCTTTACCAGTCCAAAATATATAGCTTTGTATCTCTGTAAATTCCCCCGCCCCTGTCGTAAGGCGCCATTGCATTGTGACAGCACCAATTTAGTTCAGCCTGCGTAACAAATTGGGGTGAAGACCATCAATCGCACCTGCACCGTAGATCGTTATACACTTAGCACTTAGCCTTGACTATTGTATACATCTCATGCGACCAATCAGAAATCTTCTTTCACACCAACACATGCGTTGATGAGATGTGTCTTATTATGAGCTGGCATTGGGAGAGGCCAAACAGGCGGCCAGCACACATATGTCTGTTAGTACATGTGTCTGATGGGCTGGGGGCCTAGGCACAAGCTGGGCGTGGAACATTGGCAGAGATACAGATGCCTCAGTCATGTCTCCCCCTGTGGCAGACATATGGAGGTCGAGGTTCAAGTTTCTGTTGGATCAGAAACAAATTTGTCCCATTTTTTGTGGAATCTTTCCTTTCAGTACAGCGTTAAAAAAAATAAGGGCTCTAAGTGCTTTGTCTTCAAAATGACCAAAGTCATCTCTAGCAGTATGACCTTTTGCTTACGGTGATGACAGTAATTCATAAACTTGTGAATAGACAGTCTATTGGTTACACAAACTTACCTTTACAAATTGAGCATAAAACCTCTTTTTTCTGTCTGATGTCTCTTTTTCTTTCTTTGTTTCAGCACTTTCTGATGGATCAGCCTGAGAAAAAAACATGAACTCCGAACATAAATTACAACATCATCAATCATAAATAATCATTAGAGTGAAATAAACTATAAATGATACCCATTTACTTTTCTCTTCCTATTGAATCTTAATTAGAGAAAGTAGATCTATGTAATTCAACTTCTATGTACACCTGCATGTGTTTTAATGGCTCCTGCACAGCCAAGAAAAATTTCCCTTGGACAATAAAGTATCACCTTATCTTATTTTTGATGTTGGATTAAATGTAGACACTTAAATAGCCTGCATTTCAGAAACAACACAAAAGAAACTCACTCAATGATCATTTTTATGTTTTTAAAAACAAAAAGCTACAAATATTGTCTGGCAGAAACAATAGCATGATCTGATCACAGTCAAAATATAATTCCACAGCAAATGCTAACTGGATCTGTATCAGGGATCAAAAACTAAAGTCACCAAGAAAGATCACCTGTTTTTTTGTTCCAATCTTTTTTGCTGCATCATTGAAAGCTCTCATCCACCAGTGATCTGTAAATTCTTTCCCAGGATCATGTCCCACCTATCCAGGAATAAAAAATACCAACACGAAAAGCATCATTTACATGAAACAAATTTACCTCTACACATTGATAAAATAATCGAATGAAACAAAAGCGGACAAGGGTGGGAATTCATGAATATATTACAGATAACTTGACAGATCCTGTTTGAGTACAGTGAAGCTCACATAATCAATACATCAGGTACTATATAATCCAGTTGCTTCCCTTCACATAGCATTTGAACAGTTAACCCTTCCAGTCAGGCCCACCCACTTTTGTGCACTCTCTTGCCAATACAGCAGTATTTCAGAAAAAGAGGCATGCATTCTAAAAAGTGAACAAATATTATGAAAATTAAAGTTTAATTATGTACGCTAACTTCGAAAACTGCTCAAATTCAGTATCCCCTGAAACTGATAAAGTACTCTCTTGGGGCACTGTTGAAAATATACGTGCATGGGGCAGGAAGGGATAAGTATTAGGGGGGGCGGCAAGATTCCATCTTTGTTATTGTCTTTGCGAGAGAACACCACCAAAACTACTGCTTTATAATGATATTTTCAAGAACAGTTTAACCAGCCTTAGAAGTCACCCGCACTATCAGCCTCTGTTCCCTGACACCCTTGCATTTTCAACATAATATCTGAAGTAGTCCCTGTCCAATATGGCCATGGTCAGTTATTTATGTCACAAGTCAGCCTCAAAGCCTGTTACTTGTAGCAGTGGCTTGCAACAAAATTTTCAGCCAACCCGTCCTCATCAAAGCAAAGAAGCTCTTATGATGACATGATAGATAGCAACTGTGACATGAAAATGAAATGAAAACATCAGTTAACTTTGCCAGGCCTAGTAAGTGACCATAACTTAAACCCTTTCTGCAGCAGTAATGTAAATTCTCTGTGGTCTTGAGTGACCGTTATGGACCTTTTCAACAGCACATGTGTTCCTTTTCTCATTAGTTTGCGTTTCTTGATCCACGGTTACTCCTATATTATCATTGTCCATCAAAAAGTTGACAGAGAGCTTGGTGCAATGAAAAGTTAATGTCCGTTAATCCTCAAGTAGTGCATGACACGCAATAAATGCACTGGTTTATTGAGCTGGGAGACTGACCGTCTTTGGGAACAGAGTAGAGATATGGTTCACTGCCAAAAGTAAAGCCATATTAGTAGGTGATGCATTTGCCGGGTAAGTGACATCAGTGAATCTTAGTTAGCTCAATAAAATGTTGTGTGGATATGAAATATTTTATTAATTTAAAGGACGACACCCCCCCCCCAAAAAAAAATATTTAAAAAAATAAATAAATAACCTACAAAAACAAAACAGAGGAATCCTTCTTTTGGTGTGTCTGAGATCAGTGAATAATGTGAGTTTCACGGTACCGGAAACTCCAAGAAGTATCATGAAATGTTTGCACTTTGAGGACAAAATCACAAAATTGAAGTGCAATTCAACTAGCATATAAATACATGGGTAGTTAACAACTATACATTTTTGGTGCATATCATATTCAGGTTTTAAGAGATGCAAATCATCAACTATCACTTACCCCTGCTTTGTCCATTTTCAGAGTGACTTTAATGGGATCTGCTCGGCCATGCTCCTCCTTGCCAAGACCAGAACCTGCACAAACACGTTTACTTTGAGTAAAGTTTTTGACAAACAGAACCCACATTATTTTAGAAACCCACAGTCTATATATGGAGACAACAGGGGGGAAAAAATCCAAAGTACTGGAACAAGACAATGATGACAGGGGGATGTGAAGCTCTAATCATGGACTTTCAGGTCAAATTTGAAGAGGCAAAACTGAGACTAATATGACATAATGATAATGGTGCCACCATTAATCGGCCCCGTCTGATTTAATCATGCTGAATGTGTCCATTTGACCGATACTATGGGTTCCTGCTATTCTTTCAACATTGGGAACATCAGACTTGGAGAAGTGAGCGTTAGACAGAAGCACATGCTATGGATAATAGTGGCTTCCAGTGGCGGTGGGGGGTTTTTAATGTGGGTGGGGCTGAGAAATCAGGGTAGGTAGAGTTCAAAGGTAAGATTTCCTCGGTTCAGAGGATATTCCAGATATGTGTGAGTATGTTTCATCCACAAACTCACACACAAACATGCTCATATGACCTTATACAGTTGCGAGCGCCGTAAAACACTTCAAAAAAATTAATTAATTTACATGCAAACGCACACACAACAGTAACTGGATTAGGTCGAGGGGTCGCAGAAAGCAAGGCATTCCTAAAACAAGGGCCCATGAGCGTGTTTTGGTTACTGGGTCTCTGGGGAAAGGGTGTCATGAACTTTTTCCCAATTGTCTGGGCTGGCAGAGAACAAGCCCTCTCTAACAACAGTTTCCGCAGGCTCTCGTTTGTTTCTTTTACCTTTTTTCAAAAAGAGAGTTTCATTAAGAAAGGACCGTGGGAATGGACTCATCCTTTGCTGAGCCCTTAACACATTTGATTGGCTGTTAGGTTACTATTGTTGTAAGCGGTGACTACAGTGATTGAATAAATGAGCAAGCGTATGTTTTCACTGCATGCAACTAAAGGCGGAGGCAGAAGATTCTGAAACAGTTCTAACTGTTTCAACTGATTATCTCGTTTATTAGAAGAAACATTCATTTACGGAGGGAAAGAGTTGGGGGGTGGGGGTGAGAGTGGGTGGGGCTCAAGCCCTTTAGCCCTTCACCACGCCCCGCCACTGATGGCTTCACATATATTACAAAGTGGGCCCCTCTTACAACAGTTTTGGTTATAACTGGATTTTGGCTGAAGCAGGCTAGTAATGAATCCCAGAGTCCCATTTCTTATCTGTATGTAATGCATAGTAAAAAAAAAAATTGTTTAAAAGCAGGCATTCGGAATAGGTATCTCTCTCGGCATAGGTATCGTAGATTTGGTTGAATTTTTTACCACGGAAGAACATTTGTGTTCGTCCTCAAATTCTTTCTACTTCTGTTGAAATTCCTACAGGATGAATAAAATTTTGCACCCTTCAACATGATGATTATTGTGAGGACGATATTCCATAGATCTAGAATCTAAATCTAGTCGTCTGCTTCCTCAGTGTGAAACAGAAACTAGGCTTAGGGTGAAGGCGGAAACTGAGAACAGATAAAAGAAGGTTTAAAAAAATTTTTTTAACTCTCATGCACTCGTCTTATGTACACGTTTCATATACTTTTTTTCTAGTAGTATTTTGCATGCTGAACACGAATATATGGCCTACAGTTTTGCCGCAAATCAATAGTTATTGATGTTTGAAAACAGAAATAGACCTATATTACTCGTACAGTGCAACCAATGGCGAAGTAATAATTTGACTTGTTTTTAACAACATGGGGGGTTTCAGGGAGGCATGCCGGGTTTTTTCGGTAGTTTCCATCCCCCAATTATTATTCGCCGATTATGACCCCAAGAGTAGGGGGGTTTCAGGGGGGCTTGCCCCGCTGACCTAGATCTAGGCCTAATAAATATGGTGTGGGGGGGGGTTGTAGTTGTTAGGTTTGATATCTCTCCATCATCCCGCATCAAACATATTAAAGATCTCTATCTAGGCCCAAATAAGGGGGGTGGGACTGAAAAAGCGCCGGCATGCCCCCCCCCTGACCTAAAAGAATCCGGGGGGTTTCAGGGCCCCCTGCATTTCACAATTGATGTTCTGGCAATTTAATTGATCTGACATTTACTTTAAAACAATTGATTTGCAGGGGTTTTAGTGGCCATATGTGTGTTCTGCAGCAAAAAGTATGGCAGTTTAGCCTTCAAATCAGTGCATCTGTGTGGGTGCATTGGATAGGTTGGGGCAACTTCCAACAGGTTTGTGTAGTGCCGCAAAAGTAACCGATACTGCTCCCGCCTTTATGAAAGAACACAAGACAACTATCTTGGTATCGTTGTGTCAAACAGCCATTCTACTTCTCGATTATGTTATTCCAAATTTTAGTGCTCATTATGCGTAGGCTAGATCTGCTGATAAAACATCGATACCGAATACGGAGTGTCTACGTACACTGTAACTGGGCACCTAGCCTCAATGTCTACGTACATGGTAACTGGGCATGTAGCCTCAATATCTACGTGAAACGCAGTGTATTAGGCCTAGCCTACCTTAGTTTGTACCGGTTGTACCGCAAATCGGTGATTGCGCACGCGCACTGGCATTTGAGTACGAATAGCCTCCAGCAGCTGTTCGTACTGAATAGGGCACTAAAAAAAATCAATAATCTCCCCCATTCCGGAGCCCTCTACTTCGCAGCACACAGACTTTGAATGAACTTTGGTGACCCCAACCAGTACTCACAATGTGATGCACACACACAGGTTCACTGACTGGTCACGATGGTGAGCGCAACAAGACGCTTGTATGACTCTTTTTTCCCAGAAAGTGACAGCACAGGACAAATATTGATTAAATTTATTTTCATTCTGATTATCGTGTACATAGATACTGAGACTAGGTGCCCGGTTACCGTGTACGTAGATACTGAGACTAGGTGCCCAGTTACAGTGTACGTAGATACTGAGACTAGGCCCTACTAGGTGAGACTAGGTGCCCGGTTACCGTGTACGAAGACACTCCGAACCCAATAGGCCTATTTAAATCAGTATCGATATCCAGGTGGCCTACTCTGTGTGCATGATGCCAAGTCTAAACAGACGGGACCCAGATTTTTAATAACTTGTAACGAATTCTCTGTCTATCTACTAGGCCCCTATCTCTCTCTCTCCCCCTGTCCTTCTCTTTCCCCGCCGCCCCCTCTCCCTCGTTCTGCGAGCATGCGCACACACGAAGACATGCACTCTTTCTCTCTCTCCCTCTCGCACACACACACAATTATAAGTTAGGCCTATCCTCTGTGCTGTTCTGTGTGTGTTTGTGCTAGGGCCACCTCTATTCTCACCCAGGATGAGAATAGTGCAGGCGAGTCTTTTGGCTATTCTCACCCGGTGCGCGTTCACCGTTATAGCCTAGGCCAACCAGTGAAGCGTTCACCCTGAACCACAGAATTCTACACTGTGATAACAGAATTATAGAACTCTGTGTTGTGAACAAACGTTCTAGATCTATTACTACTAGTTAGTGTTAGCCTAAAAGTGTGCAATTTTGCTGTGGGCAGTGGAGAGAGAGAAAGAGAGAGAGAGAGGAGTAGCGCGAGAACTTCCGGGCAAAACAAAATGGCGACCCGCGTAGTTCGGCTCGATTCGGAAAGTTAAATAGCCGTAGCATCTTTGCAGACAACCAAATTAATTTAGTTTTGTTTTTTCACATAATTTTTAACTTCGTTTTGGTCAATTTGATCGTCCACACCGATAGACAGTAGAGTAAAATTACCGGTTCGGTCAAAATTAGGACGAAAACAGGCACGTTGACTTTAAAGCTTTAAATCTCCTATCTGCCTTGCCCTAGAGACAAACCGAAACCAGCTACAGGAAGCCCTGTGATTGGATGACCCTAGGAATGACCTGTTTCAGCTTGTTCTCATATTTGAGGCCCTTACTGGGTGCAAAAGTGACGCCCGATTTATTTACGTGTTCAGTCACATTTTTTTGGTTTTCTCATGGATTCGGGCAGTATTTTGACATTCGGTCATTTTCAATTATTATCACATTTGTTTCTTTGCAAGCTTAATAACATGATTTTTAATGTTTGTTTTCAACACTTGGACAATGATAGTTTGTCTAAAGTGGTATTCCCCATTTATAGCCATTTTAATGAGTATGTATCTGACCCACTCTACTACGTGGTATCTGACTCTACTTCACTGGCATCTGGCTCACTTAACTACACTGGTATCTGACTCTGCTACACTGATATCCGACTGTATTACACACTGGTATCTGACTCTATTACACTGGTGTCTGACTGAGTTAATATGCTGTATCTGACTCTACTATTATTTAAATTATGCACATGTGTAAATTCTTTATTCTTTGTTATATAACCATTGGCTCTATATTATCTATGTGCCCGAAGGATGAGAAACTACGGATTTTATGTTACAATCCGGGCACCCCCACTTTGGGCAAAAACGGCGAGACTAAACGGCAAATTCTCTTTCATCCTTGACAGGGCCTCATGATGCAAATAACTCTCCAGCCTTCAGAGTCTACCAAAACGTAGAATCTAGGTCACAGGCTCCTTCATCCACAACCAATGTTAACTCTTCCGGGGAAAGAGCTTCGCGCTGTTATGCTCAGTCGATGAAGAAAAAGCTGTCTTAAGGACTATTCTTAGCAAAATATCGCCGTAACTGTTGTTTCAAAGAAAGTAAGGGAGGTTGCTTTAGGTTTGTGTGCCACTCTTTCGGGGCTAGATTTGAAAACAAAGTTTTAAACGATCTTTTTGTACTCCAGTGCCCGACAGCAAAAAAAAAACGTGCTGCCCGAACCGGTACGATTACTCTATTCTCAGAAAGAGACAGAGGGGGGAAGGAGTAGATCTTGCGAGAACTTCCGGGCAAAACAAAATGGCGACTCCCGTAGTTCGGCTCGATTCGAAAAGTGAAATAGCCATAGCATCTTTGAAGACGATCAAATTAGCTTAAACCTTTGAGCTGTAACGTAATTTTTTCTCGGCTTTTATCAATTTGATCATCCACACCATTAGAAATTATTCCAAAATGAGGAAAAACAGGTCTTGTTTCACACCGGGTGAGAATAGCCTACATTGGCAAGTCTCACGCGGGGGGAGAGGTAGATCTAGATCGTATTTTTATTCTCACCCCGGGTGAGAATAGCCACTTCTGACTTCCTTGTTGTGCTAGATCTATAGCACACCTCAGAGGGGGGTGAGAATAGCGAGCCACAGGGTGATATTAATCGAATCTAGAGGGAAGATTGAAGAATACCGGACCACTCGTACATTATTGCACGAGAAAGTGGGGTTGGTGGGGCGGGTGGTTGGGGTGGAGTAGGGGGGAGGGGGGGTTCAGGGGGGTCTCCCCCCTGACAAAATTTTAATGAATAGATCTGCCGGTCCGAGATTCTCCATTGAGAGATATTAAAAACAGTAAAATTATTAATTCCTAAGGTTGAGACATGGGCAAAGTCAGTCCACTGGTCCGGTGTTCTTCAATCTTACCAATCTAGATTCTATTCTATCATCATGACATTCTATATATAGAAAATCTATATATAGATCTAGAGTCTAGATCTAGATCTATAATCTAGATCTACATCTACATCTAGATCTAGATATAGATATAGAAGATCTATTTATTATTATTTCTATTTTGTCTTGTTCTTTGCGGCTTGCTTGTGTGCAGCACTAGAATCTAGATCTATATCTCCATATCTCTAGATCTATATATATAGATCTAGAGATATATAGAGATATAGAATCTAGATAGATTAGTTATTAGAGTTAGAGCATGACGACGAACCTCATCATTTCTTTCTCTCTCTTCTAGATTCTAGAGATCTAGATCTAATTCTAAAGGCCCCCCTGGAACCCCCCGATTGGTCCAAAGCATGTCTATCTCGGTTAAAAACAATCAAATATTTCAAAAACCATTAATTTG
>NW_004797732.1:503055-506307 GCF_000002075.1 Aplysia californica | reverse complement strand
CCTGATGATGCCTGTCGGGGGTCTCCTCAGGGTGTGTCCAATCCATTTCCATTTCTTCACCTGTATGTCTTCCTTTACTGGCCTTTGGCTTGTTCTTTCCCACAGTTGAGCATTAGTGACTCGATCGTACCACTTGATCCCCACTATCCTTCGTAGGCATCCATTTACGAAGCTCTGCAGTTTACTTGCTGCTGATGCTGTGAGCCTCCATGTCTCTGACCCATACATTAGAACAGTCTTCACGTTTGTTTTGACGATCTTCAGCTTGGTGTTCAACCCCAGTTCCTTAGACATCCATATATTCCCGAAAATGATGAATGCTGCTCTTGCCTTTTGGATTTTGACCTTGATGTCTTCGTCTGTCCCCCCTGCCTTGTTGATGACACTTCCCAGGTAGGTGAAGGACTCAACACCCGCCAATGGTGCCCCTTGCAGTGTGATAGGAACGTCGGCTGCATTCATTCGAAGAACTTTCGTTTTATCCTTGTGAGTATGGAGTCCAACATTACGGGAGAAGGTCCTGAGGCGATTTGTTTTCTGTTGCATCTGGGCTCGACTGTGAGAAAAAAGTGCCAAGTCGTCGGCAAAGTCCAAGTCTTCCAACTGACTGGAAAGGGTCCACTGTATGCCACCGCGTTGTCCCGATGTTGTCTGTCTCATTATCCAATCCATTGCTAATAAAAAGAAAAAAGGCGATAGCAGGCATCCCGGTCTCACTCCTGTATGCACTTCAAACGAGTCTGTCCGTTGCCCTCCAAGTAAGACACTGCAACTCATTCCCTCATACATCTTCTTGATCAATCTCACGAACTTGTCAGGTATACCGTAGTGGCGCATGAGCTTCCATGTTGAGTCCCTATCTAGGCTGTCAAAAGCTTTCTTGTAGTCAACAAAGTTAACGTACAGGGAAGAGTTCCACTCTGTGGACTGCTCCATTATTATCCTCAAAGATGCAATCTGATCAGAACATGATCTCTTTTAACGAAATCCTGCCTGCTCCTCTCTTAGTTTTGCGTCCACGGCTTCCTCCAGTCTTTCCAGTATGGTATGACTTAAAATGTTCCTAGGAATGGAAAAGAGCATGATTCCTCTGTAGTTTTTACACTCATGCAGGTCTCCTTTCTTGGGTAGTTTCACGAGCAATCCCTCTCTCCAATCCTGTGGAAATTCTTCGCTGTCCCATATCTTGCCAATAATTCCATGAAGAATCCCTGCCACAGTGTCGATATCCGCCTTGAGAACTTCTGGGGGAATTCCATGTGGGCCGGTTGCCTTGTCTGCTTTCTGGTATCTTATCGCCTCCTTGATCTCCTCTAAACTAGGGTTTTCTTCACTCACCCCAGATCAATCTCTGCTGGTGGAATGTCAAACTGCTTTTCTGGCCTTGATCTGTTCAGTAACTCTTTGAAATGCTCCTTCCTGCGTTTTTTTCTGTTAGTCTGAATTTGTCAGAAGCTTTCCCTCATTATTCGTCACTGGCACATCTGCGTTCTTGTATCTGCCTGCAAATTTCTTGGTGGTTTCATACAGTCCTCTCATGTTTCCTGTCCCTGCTGCTTCCTCTGCCTCGCGTGCTAGGTCATCTACATAGTTTACTTGTTTATTTGTTTACTTGTGTGAAGGACCGACATAACTGCACAAGGGGCATTCCCATAAGCGCTCCGTCCCCCGAAGAAGCACATCTCGAAGTGTGTGGATGCTGACGGTTCCAAGTAATGGTTGATTCCATATCCTTCTCCTCCTCCCACTCAGTCTTGAACTTCTGCAGGCGCCCCATCCAATTTCAAGCTCACGAAGTCGCTCAAGATGATGGTATTACGTGTCTTCTTGCTCTTTTTCTCTTTTTTCCTTGACTGACCGTACAATTTCATGTTTGTCAGGGCACAGCTTCCCTTCTGGTTTTGCTGTCCCAGCGAGCTCATCAGCCCGCTCATTCCCCTTGACTCCAGCATGGCCCAGGGTGAAGATCCACGTGATCTTTTTCAGTGTTGTCTTCTTCAGGAGCTCTGTCCATTCAGCTCTAAGGTTCCCACTTTCAATCTTCCTAAGAGTGCTCTGAGAGTCTGTGACAAAGATCACATGTGCTTGTCGGGTTGTTGTGACCCATTTGAGAGCATGGGTGATTGCTTCTATCTCCATTCTCATGCTAAATGTTGTCATATCGTATGCTCTCTGCTGTTCCTGCACCAATCTGCCACTCACTCTTGCTGAGAAGATTTCCTCAAAGCCTACTTTGCTACTGCCTACCTTAGCGTTGAAGTCTTCCATTAAAATCAAGAAGTCATTCCTTCTAACCTGATCAATAGTATTTTGTAGCATTTTGTAGAAAGTTTCTTTCACATCCTGGTCCTTATCATTGGTGGGGGCATATCCCTGGATAACATGAAGGTTGATGTCTTTCTTCTGTGAACGGAATTCAGCTGACATTAATCGCAGGCCCTCTGCTTTCCATCCTATCAAAGCCCGCTTGGCGTGTGTTGATAACAGAACACCTACTCCTTTTGTATGCGGCGAGTTTTCCCCCAGATGTCCAGAGTAGAAAACTGTTTCCCCTGAAGCAAGTTGGCACACCCCTGCATTCGCCCATCTCGTCTCACAGAGACCCAATATGTCCAGTTGGTAAGCCTCCGTCCTTCTTGCAACCTGCAGTGCCTTCCCTGCCTCGTACATTATACGAACATTCCAGGTGCCAAGTCTGGTGGTTCTTCTGGTCGACAGGAGGTTTCTCGGCTTGGTGGCTTCCTTTCGGCTTTCACCACCCTGCGTCATTCTTCACTACATATTCTCTCCTCTCCTCGGTGATGAAGGTCCTCCATCTCCCAGAACTGGTGGTCGTGTAATTTTTGCTCTTGATGTTTTTGTAGCTGCTTTTTGTTTTACGGGAAAGGGCTGCTAACCCTTTGCCGAACCGACCTTAGTCGCCTTCTACGACATGCGCGGTACGGATACAGTGGTCCTATTCTTTGCTCCCCTGTCTCTTGGACAGGGCCCCGAGAACCAAACGGGTGTGAACATCCCCCACCTTCTAAAAAATGAACACGGTGAAGAATTAATTTATACTTTAAAGAAATAAGATTTAAAAACAACAAAAGTGGGCCAACAAATTATAAAATACAAAACAATTGAACAACAACAACAACAACAAGTTTACGTTCTCTTGATTATCTAATCTATGTCTCTCTTTGTCTGTCTGTCTATCTGTCTGTCTGTCTGTCTGTCTGTCTGTCTGTCTGTCTGTCTGTCTGTCTGTCT
>NW_004797732.1:497130-502598 GCF_000002075.1 Aplysia californica | reverse complement strand
GGATTGGAGTATAGATCTAGACTTATAAGAAACATAGAGTTATCTCCAAGAAACCAGAATGCTTCTGACATTAAATTAGGAAGTCATCATTATCATGATGGTTATCTTTTGGTCAGAACACAATACTATGTATATATATAGATCTACTGTTTATAAGTTACTGTTGTAATGTAAAACGTTCGGAGATTATGTACATTAATCGCTGTTGATCGAATAAACCCTGCGGTATGATTTAATGGAGAATACAGTGAATATACGCAGATTAGAAGAGGAGTGGGGAAAGGATGTGTTGTGTCCCGGGGGGGGTCAATAAATCTTTGGTCTGTGTATGAAGGAATCATGGTAGAGAAATGCAATTTTGCCAGCCTTTAGACAATTTCTTTGGCACACACCATGCAAATTTTCGAGAAAATCTGAGTATATAATAAGACTCTAGTCACCGTGTTCAATGACACCAGGCACACACAAAAATTGCTTTTCTTTGCTGACGCTGTACAATGGGGCCTGATGAATATCGCTCAGTCATCAAGTTTTTACTCTTGCAAGGAAAATCCCCTAGGGACATTTTCCCAGGAAATGGTCCAAGTTTGTGGTGACAAATGTCCTCTTATAATACTGAGACGTACTGGGGGGAAAATCCAAATCTGGATTGATGTCGGTGATGGATGAAGATCGTGTAGGGCGCCCATCCTTTGTGGTAACTGAAGAGAATGTATCCATAGTGGAGAAACTGGTTCTACAAGGCCAACATATAACTGTAAAACAGTTCTCAGGTGACAGGACAATCAGTGTAGGGTCAATTGAAACGATTCTCCATTACCATCTTAACTTGAATAAAGTGTCTGCAAGGAGGGTACCCCGCCTTTTGACAAGGGAGCAAAAGAAGCAGAGGGTTGAGTCCTGCAAAACTCTCCTTCGAATTGAGCCCAAGTAAACACATTTCTTTAAAAACATGATTGTTATGGATGTAACATCGATTTATCATTTTGATCTAGAACACAAAATGTCCTCCATGCAATGGAAAACCCCTTCTTTTCCTTCACCAGAGAGCCAAATGAAGCAAAGGTAACACCGTCAAGTGGATATGACATGCTGTCGTGTTTCTGGGATTGAGAAGGTATCATCATGACTGACGACCCGGAAATGGAAAAACAGTCACAGGAGACTACTACTCGGGGTTGCTGATACTATTGCGGTCTGAATTGGGCAGAAAAAGGAGTGAAAAATTTCGTAATTGGGTCTTCCTACTGAATGACAACGCCCATGCGCACAGGGCACAACAAGCAGTCCAGACAGCAGAATGTGGCTTTGAAATCCTGCCACACCCAGCTTATTCGCCAGACCTAGCCCCCTCTGACGTTTTTTTTTCTTTTGTTTCCTAATCTTAAAAAATCGCCCAAAGAACGTCGTTTCAATGACAACGAGGGCGCCATTGAAGCTTTTGAAGACTGGTTAGGGGCTCATTCTGGGCCATTTTTTTTCTCTCAAGGACTTTTGAAGGTCAAAGAGAGGTGACAGAAATGTGTTACTCTGCATGTTGACTAGGTAGAAAAATAAAAGTATATGTGTCAAGTTACAACGCTCTATCTTTATTCCTTCATTATTTATTTTCTTAAACACCCCTCGTATATGGCTGTGAATCAGTGTGGATGCTGGACAATCGCTAAAGACAGTGAAAATAAAATAGAACTTAAAAGCAACAGAAATGTGGTTTCTCAGGAGACTGCTGAGAATTATATCGTGGAAGGAAAAGAAATCAAATGAGGTAGTGCTTGATGAAGCCCACGTGGGAAGCTCGCTGCTGAAAACAATCAGGAAACGACAAAAGTAGTTTTTGGGACACCTGAATAGACATAAAGGTCCTGAACATCTGGCTCTCACTGGCAAACCTGAAGGCAAACTAGGCAGGGGTAGGACCAGAGCAACCTACTTGGGGAACCCAAACAAATGGGTAACGTGAAAAGACCAGGGAAACGTTGCTTTTTTTAAGAGCATCCGAGCAAAGGAATTAATGGAGAACCATGATCGCCGTTTCTGTCGCAGATCCGGCATTGGATGAATGAATGGATGAATCAGGGTTGAGCGCTGTATAAATATATAATACATCGAGTTCCAAAAGTTCTGCCACACCCACTTTAAAAGTACAATAACTCGTTTACTATTCAACATAGCTAAGAGAAATTTGGTACACGAGATCTTTATTCGTTTTCAGCCAATATGACATGAAAAGAATTGACAAATAATAATTATGTCTTTCTTTATTCAAGGGAGATAATTCTATTGACACTGACCCTTGCAAAATCCATTATAATCGAAGTTTGCTCAGTAAGGCGTGTGGCCTCTTCTAGCTTGAATTACTGATACAAAACATCTGTTCATTGATGGAATTAATGTCCTTATGGTTGTCTTCAGAATCTCCTTCCATTCCTTGTGAAGTGCAGTCTGCAGTTCGGAGTTTTTACGGAGTGCAGCCTGTTTCTAATCCTCCAGTCAAGGCCATCTTACAGATGTTCTGTTGGGTTAATGCTTGTTGGTCTTGCAGGCCAGTCCAGAACAACGATTTGATGAGTTTGGGAGGAGTTTTCACTGATCGTAGCCATTGGTGGTCGGGCGTTGTTTTGTTAACACGTTCCATCATCCGTGCCATGTAGGGCAGTCACCGTGACGAAGAATTTCGTCACAATACCGTCGTCATTTGAGGTTGCTTTGAAAAGTAACCAAATATGTACGATAAAGAGCAGAGATTCCCCCCTAAACCATCACATTTCAGTCACCGATTCGGGCTTCTTGGGGGACGTTGGATTTGGGAAATCTCTATCCACTTTTTCTCTTCCATCAATGCGACGAATCAAAAACCTTAACATTGCTTAAAAGAACACTTTACCAACGTCTTTAGTTTCATCGCCAATGTTGTTGTGCCAAAATTGGGCGATTTGTTCAATGAAACAGGGTTAGAATGGCTCCACGCAAAGGGCGATAATCACGTAATCCACGATCTTATAGAGGTCTAATAATGGTGTTTTTAAGATAATCCGAAGTACCTGACAGTCCATGCGCTTAGTTGGAACGGGTTTCGTACCTGGGTGTTGACAATAACCCAATTCTGACTACGAGTTGTCGCCCTTGGTTGGACTCGCTTAGGCTCGTCTTGGACAGTTCTAGTGATGTTAAAACGTTTGTTCAAGCGTTAGATGGTTCTTCTACACACATTTACGTGTCTTGCGACTGCAGAAAGAGCAATTAAAGAATTTATCATACTCACAGACCCTTTATTTTCTGAATTTATCAGTTTTTTATTTTGAAAAACAGTTTAAAAAGTTTCCAACCGTTAAAAAGTACTGAATTTCATAGTGTGTAAAGTGTGTTTACACATTGTCTACGTGATTCAAAGCAAATGTTGTGTGTTGGAAGCGTTGATTTCAACGTAGACCTAGAGAAATCAATACCAACACTTTGTCCACACAGTACTTCCGGTTTATGATTTCTTTCGTCTGCTCTTGCAAAAGGAGTCTCACAAGTCTCACACAAGTCGTACTTTTAATTTTTGCTGCAATTCTTATGCTGTACCGAAAATTATCGTAATATAATGAGTGTGACAGAACTTTTGCAACTCAGTATATCATTATTATGAAGTGCCAAGACTTGTTTGCTTTGTTAAATGTTCTACGGCGCCCGCAACTGCATACGGCCATATGAGTGCGTGTGACACATTAAGAATCCCAGTGTGGTAGGAATTGATTCAGAATTTTGTCCGGGTGGTAGTCGAAGCCTTCTCTTATCGATTTTAGAACCTCCAAAGGATTTTTGACGAGAGCAACTTGCACACGGGACCTACGAGATTTTTTCTCCCCTATTCAAGAAGGCAAGGTGTTAGATCTTACCTACCCTAAGATCAGGGGTGTGTCTGAAAGACAGCAATAACAAGGACCCAAGGAGTGTCAGTAGAAAGGCTGCAGAAAGAGCCAGGAGCACAGAGGAGGGGGCAAATTATGGGAGTGGGGGGACAGAAAGTGGAGACGAAAGAATGTTATGATTATCGAGCAAGAAAGGAGGCGAAAGTAGAAAGTTTTAAAGAAGAAAATGTTCCGTCTTTGTCAGGTTTCGAAAACGGAACCTATTGAAGGAGAGGCGAGCACCGAAGCCTACCTCCAGACCGCAAGAGCCTAGACTCTGGGAGATATCGGCGACCATGGCTTGCCATTCATTTCTTTGCTCGGATGCTTAAAAAAATACCCCCCCCCCCCAAAAAAAAAAAACAACAAAAAAAAAAAAACCGACTTTCATCCAGGTGTTTTCCCGTGTGATCTCTGTTTATGTTCTTTGAGTTAGTTGGTCTTGCTCTACCCTTGCCTCACGAGTCTTCAATTTTATTTTTTTTGCATAAGAGGCCTTACTCAGGTGTCTCAGAAACTGCATTTGTCTCTTCCACTAGCTGGCTTCTTTCACCTCAGCACTAACGATTACCGATACTTCATTTGATTTCTTTTTCTGTCCTGAAATACATTTTTAACAGTCTCCTAAGTAAGAACAATTTGCTGTTGCACCTAGTTTATTTTCACTCTTTTTGGTAATTGTCCAGCATTCACAGACGTACAGAAGAATTGACCACACATGACAGCTTTTTAAAACGTTTATTTTGGTTTTTATTGAGACGGTTTTTGTTGGGATTTTTGTGGTTAATTTAAAAAAAAGGGATTTGACTTCTTTTAGGCCTACTGAAACTGTCTTGAGCTATTCTAAGGAGTATTTTATTTCTTAGGCCTTATACCTCTGATGCGTTAATTGTTGAGTTTGTTTGGCCTCTACTACTTTGCTTTTGAGATTACAATGTGCAAATAAAATATACTGTTTTATGTTTCTGATTAGACCAAGAGGTCTTTTTGTAGATTTCCTGCCATTCTGTTTTCTTTTCTAACTAATTAGGCCTACGTTCACTTTCAGTCACAACAACATCTTAAAGCAACTAAGAGCCCATTTCTGAATCCGAAATTAAAACGATATCATCGAAATATCTAAATGAAATCAAGATTTCCTCCATCTACTTTGAGACCCAGCGGACTTTCTTCTATAAATCTAAGGATTGTTTCACAATTATGCTAAAGAGATCAGGTGACATAGCGCAGCAGGGCCAAACTTGTCTCTGCTGAACTCGCCCTCAATTCTTTCAGCAGTGTTTTGGTCCCAGTATAAATTATGAATACTTCCTACATCATTTCTGTCCTTGTCTATCTCTTCCAAAAGTGTTGAACACTTCTCTGTGTCTAACTTGATCAAAAGGCTCTGAATAATCAATCAATGGACAGTACACTGCACTGTGCAGCCTAGCTCTTTCTAAATGTCAATGTATCTTTCCATGAGTGTGCAATTAGATAGTTAGATAGATAGATAGATAGATAGATAGATAGATAGATAGATAGATAGATAGATAGATAGATAGATAGATAGATAGATAGATAGATAGATAGATA
>NW_004797732.1:483265-495826 GCF_000002075.1 Aplysia californica | reverse complement strand
AGACAGACAGACAGACAGACAGACAGACAGACAGACAGACAGACAGACAGACAGACAGACAGACAGAGACAGAGATACACACACACACACAAAGAGAGAGAGGGAGAGAGAGAGACAGAGAGACAGAGAGACAGAGAGACAAAGAGACAGAGACAGAGACATAAGGACAGAGATAGATAGATAGATAGATAGATAGATAGATAGATAGATAGATAGATAGATAGAGTGAGAGGGAGGGAGGGAGAGAGAAAGAGAGAGAGAGGGAGAGAGAGAGAATTCGTATCCATTCCCACTAGATTTCTCTGTAATTTTATTTGCCTGCAATATTATCCGCAATTATGCTTCTGATATTGTTCCTAATGAGTTGTGTGGGTTAGTCAAATTTCTAACGACAGAAGGAGTGGCAATGCCAAAAGCAATTGCCCCTTCGCAAATTGGACATTGTTGGTAACTCAAGTCAGAGGTTCTCGGATAACGTTCTGTATGTCATGATATATCTTTTTTTCCATGGTTCTTTTAAATTTAGAGCGTTTTGCCCGAGGATGGGCTGAACAATATCTTTCAGACCGTATTTAATATCACAAGGGAATCTTGGTCTATATAAATCTAAGTGAGGCATTATTTTCCTCAAGCAACACAAATTTTCCTGTAGAGGATCTTAGCTTGCTGATGAAGAATCTTTTCTGATAATTTGTTTTTCCTTTTCAAACTCGTGGCATTGAGAGCAAATCATCCACAAACATCAAAACACTAGATATCGAAATACTTTTAGGCTGTTGGCATCGTGTTATGTCCATGTTTCAATGGATTTTCGTAATGCTGAATACCCGTAAATCCTATTACGAAAATTATGCAGGCTAAGCATGTTGTGTCATGAAAAATTACTTGGAATAATGTAATGTAAAAATAATATCTATTTCTTCTCTTTTTTAATTTTTCCCACTGGCTCCAAAGAAACCTGATGCCATTATGATGTCACATTTCCACACAAAGAAGAGCGTGTTCCTCTGCATCTTAGTTTTGGGACAACAATTTTTTCTTGGCAATGTGGCAGCCAGTACCAGTACTTCCGCTGTACAGAATTGCGCGGGAATTTGTGGACTGAAACAGCAACTGCCCTGTTCTTGTGATTTGAAGTGTGTGGTCCACAAAAACTGTTGTGGGGATTTCAAGGAAGAATGTCCTCACATCCTAGAGACTGGCAGACGACTGTTTTACAAACACTTACTTGCACAAGTCGAATGTTTGAATGGCGTGTTCACCATTACGGAGTGTGATAACGGAAGCGCGGGGATTGATTTGGATTCACAGACAAATAGGCCTAGTCACAACATTTCTGTGGAAGAAACGACTTCTCCCGGCGTCTTCCCTCCTCTATTGCTACCAGAAAAATATCTTTACACAGCGCACACAATTTTGGACATTCTTCAAGGAGCACCTGTAACAGACACAGCGACGGGGTTTGTCTATAGAAACTGGGATGTATTTCAATGTTTCGCTTCCGCGGTATCAAATCCTGTCACGTGGGACGCTCATTTCGACCTGCAACTTCTAAAAACACCGACGTCTCTGGAAACTTTTGCCCAGTCACTTGATTCTTACGTAGCCCCTAAGTACGTTCAACCAATTGAGCTTGGTGGAAATAGGGCTGGAGCGGCTTGCTTTCCAGACCGTTATGTAAAAGACCACTGTGATTCCGAACAAGCTGACAGCGAGATTCAACGTTTCTGGTCTAAAAAATGTTCTGAGTTTTTCTCCTACGTCGAAAATGGTCCTGACCTTTTCAAGAACATTTACTGCCTACTCTGCAACAAAGGTGAAAATGCAACGGCTCACCCTTCAAGATATGTTAGCGACTTTCGACATAACAGTATGTTCTCTGTTGTGGTTTCCTTTCGTAAAGAAAAAATTCATCTGTACAGCCAGTTTGAAACCCTATATGGTGTTACTGGTCCATGGCGGAAAGCATTATGCAGCCTTTCAATCAAAGAATCAAAGAATCAAACAGAATGTAACATATCTGAATGTAATCCAGGGTATATTATGAGACCTTCTGGCTTGTGCGGCAGATTAAACAGTGCTCTTTTTGCCTTTCCAGAGGATGAATACCCTTTAGACTACCTGCAGTTTACACATTTTCCATCTTATTTTATATGCCATCTAAAACAATTGTTCGACATATCAAATAGTATTCCTGAATTGTTCGTTCTTAAAGATCAGAAAGAGTCTCGACTACTCTACGGTTTTATTTTCAATTTTTATGGCCAAAGTCCAAAAACAATCAACCTGTCTGATAACTCCATTGCCTTTTTCGCTAAACTTGCCGAAGCAGCAAAAATATTTAAATATTACAGAAAACAGCAGGTTCTATCACACAATAAAAACAATGCCTCAGATTGGTTGAGACAAGAAAATAATGTTAAAACCAAACCTGTTATAACGATGGATATTGAAGATATATATCATGGCCTAGACTTCAAGCAGCAAAAACGAGGTCAGCGTGTTGACGACATGAACGCGACCGTTTGCGTGTGTGAGAATGACCTCAAATACTCCGACATGTGCGGTTTATTATGCGCCACTGGTAGTGTGAACGAGAGAGACTTTTCAACGCTGTTATCTTTAATTAAAACAGACCCCTGCCTTCTTCATTTCGAGAACCTTGTAACAGCATCTACCGACAGTACACTAATAATGACTTGGAGCTCCTTATTTTATACAATAATGGGTCCCTTGTTCTTGTCAGTTGTTAAATTGACTCTTTAAAGAAGATGGCGTTTTGAACTGCAGTGTATGAAGAAGAAAGATAAAAAAAGGAAGAAATAGGAGAATGTCTAAGGATAATGTCGTTTACATACCGTTAAATAACCAGAAATATCGTCAAATGAAATGATAGATAGCTATCTATCTAACAGGCTAGATAATTAATTATCTGATAGATAGATAGATAGATAGATAGATAGATAGATAGATAGATAGATCAGCACAATTTGAGCTATTTTTTTCAAAATAAATAGTAATCTCATTTGGACTTGGGGACAAAACGGGTGGCAGGTGTAGTGTGTGGTTTATTTTGTTTTGTTTTTTGGTATGTTTATTTGTTTTTTGCTGTGTTTTTTTTTTTTTTTGGGGGGGGGGGAGTATAATTAAGTGCTCAAAACGAGCCTCGAGCTTGGAATATTATCTACTGGTTTAAAAACTGTCTCTCTTTACGCTTGTGTCTTTGTGTTCTTACTCGTGCTCTATCGGCTTTGCAGGCTCCGAACAAACTTCCCGACTTTGTTTTTTTCTGTTTACGGTCTAATAAACGGCCAATATCGCAACTTCACAAGCTGTTTTTTTCATAGCTACACGTATTTGTATTTTTTTGTATGTGTTCCTCAATGTTTCCATGTCTCCGTTAGTAAGTCGATAAGCACGACATAAAAACAGATCATTTCGAAGGTGGAGCGTTTGGTCTCTGAAGTGAACAATTGGACGAGAATAGAAGTCTAACGATGCTTCGAACCCATGTTTAAATTCAAAGCCTTTTTTTAAAATAAGTGTTTTACGGCGCTCGCAACTGCATAAGGTCATATGAGCGCGCAGGACTCATTAAACTTGTTCAGTTGGTAGGAAATTTTGAATTTTGCCCGGATGGAGGCGAAGCCTACTCTTATCGATTTTAGACCACCAAGGGATCTCTAACGTGCGCAGCTTGCACACGGGCCCTCGGAAAGGTTTCACCCTTGTCCGAGAAGGCTAGGTGTAGATCTTTCCTACCAGAAGATCAGGGGTGTGGCTGAAAGACAGCAGTAAGAACTAGCCAAGGAGTAGCAGCAAAAAGACTGCAGAAAGAGTCAGGAGTGGGTGATTGGCGGGTGCTCTGGTGTGGTTTTCTTCTTCTTTCCTATAAAACGTCTATCGTCCTTATCTCCCCTCCTTTTTTATGTTTGTTACTCTCTTGTAACACCTCTAAGCTTCTGGCCCTCACATGACCCTATGCAGTTGAAAGCGCCGTAAAACCTCTACTAAAACCCCCAAACCCCCCACAAAAGAGTCAGGAGCCCAGAGGAGGGGGGCAAAGGAGGTGAGGGGGGGGGGCAGACAGCGGAGACGAAAGCAGACGACAGAATATATTGCAAGAGAGCAGCAAAGGAGGTGAAAGGAGACAATTTTATAGAAGAATTTTGTTCGGTCGGTACCCGGATTCGAACCCGAGACCTTTGAATGCCAATTCAAAGCCGGAAGATCTCACATGGAACCAACAGCAATACAGCCACTTGCAGAGATATGATGCTAGAGGCGTTAGTTGGGGCGGGGGGGGGGGGGTCTTTTTGGTATGTGGAAGGAGTCTAGATACACAATGTAGTTTCAGGAACATTGCTTTAACACCGATGTTTTGCTCAGTAACTTTGTGCAGCTGCTCACATCAGAGCGCAAGGGGGAAACTATCGCTGCAAAGAGATTCATATAATTGTATTACATCAAGTCGAACTTCATATCTTTAAATTCCCACTCGAGTTTCCTCTTCCAAAGAAACCTTTTAAAACAACTTTAAATAACCTCTAGACTCTTGTGCGCTCTATGCTTTATATCTGCCCAAGGACTGATTGTGGCGCAGGTGGTCATGAGATGTCTTGTTGCATTAAAAGCAGTACTATAAACTTATGAACGCCCTTTCTTTTTCTACTTAACCAGATTTGTACTGTTAAAAGTATGCATATCATATAGTAGGCCTGCTTGTTCGTATTTTACAGGAAAAGCGAAAGCATATCGGTGTCTCTTGTTTATTTTATTCAGTAGCTGTATCAAACACAGCGTTTAAAAGTTACAGACAATGGACTCGAGGGTAAAATCTTGATTTAATAAAAACGCCGAATCGGTATAACTGTTCATCTCCTTCCTTGTTCTTGGAGACAGTCAAATTTTAATGAAAATATCTTCATTAAAATACGATTTTGCCGGGAGGATAGATGCACGCCCCGTCAGTCGTCTCTACTTTTCTCTGTCGTTTTCCTGACGGAAGACCTCATACTTTATTTTTTGGGCTCAGTCTGTGATGTTGACATCTATAACTCTCTATTCTCTCGTGTATTTTGGCCTGTCGCCATGATCTGACTAGTAGGGTGTCAAAACACAAGGCTTAAGTAACTCATCCTCTTTTTTTCAAACAAGATTCAGTAGCTCTTGATCTCTCTACAGCTTTGTGATTATTCTGGAATTGTATTTGTTCAGCTTTTTCCTAAGAGTCTCTGTTTCAGCGCTCTTTAGCTTAAAGTTTTCTGTGGGTTTTTTCTGAGGCCCGTTGTTCACATCCTGGCAACAAGACTCTATTCTCGATATTGTTTTGAACGTTAAGCCATTTTTATTTTAAGATTGGTTTGTCTTTGGGTATGCATTATTTAGGTCGTTCTGTTTCATCCTGTCTATTCATGCATATGTATGTTGGTTGTTGTTTTTTTGCATGTTGTCATCCACGTTTTGGCCTCATTTGTTTTCACTAATGCACGTGACCCTTTCTGTAACTTGCTTTCACATTTTTTGTTAGTTGTTCTGTTTGCTATCTTTTTTTTTTGGTTATTACCTTAAGACTTTTGCTTTATGGGTTGCAACAACTGCTAGCAGCTGTCTCCCCAACATAACCATGTTTGTTTTTTTACTAAAACATGGAACGTTTTTTAAATTAACGTCTAGTCAGACGGAGCCACAGAGACCAGCTTTAGGTCCCTATGCGGCCGGGCTGACAATCCTATATTTCAGAATGCCCACATTGCAGGAACGACATATTAATTAGTAGTCCCAATGGCAGGGCCATTGTGTACTTATAACTAGTTTACCATCTAGATCCTTAAACGTCATTGAAGATGCCAGAGTGTTAGATGCCACAACGCCCTGACTCTGGAGTTGTAGAATTGTAAAGGAATATTCGAATAAGATATTCATCTCATATAATCTGACCACAACAGCTTCATATTCGCTCCCACTATCGAAAAGGCCACAGGGATTTTCATCAAGCAGCAGTCTTGATCATGGCTTTGGCGTGTCAAAATCAGACGCATATAATGCTAATAATCTAACCGACACCCCTCACACCCCTCCCTCCCCCTAACCAGCCAGAGGAAAAAGAACCAAACAACACTACAGTAATAGCCAGGGGTGTAGAGTGGTCAGGGAGGGATAGTACCTCTGTATGGGGAAGGCCTGCCATGTCCTTTTCAGGACAGCCCTCTCTACATTGGTTCCCACCTGACACTCAACTCTCACCTGTGGCTCCACGAGGCTGCAGCATGCGCAGCGGCCACACCCCGGTAACCGCTTTGGCAGCCGGGCTGAACCAGCTAGAGGGTAGCTGGTCGAGTCTCAAACCCACTAGTGTGATAAGTAGGGTCTGTCTCCCTACGCATGCAAAGACTGACTCCGGCGGACTGCGCGGACGAAACCACTCGGTGGTTCAACGGGCAGAAAGGAGGTCCTAGCAGAGCGCCGCGGAGCGTGACAAAGGCACAATGAGACAAGAAGACACTGCTGGCCATCCGCTGCATTCCGGCCCATCTCCGGCCGTCTTGATTTCGTCGTGCCACCGGAACTAGATGGACAAGGACAAGAGAGTGAGGCTGACGACTTTGCGCAACTCTCCCTCACTTAAATCAAATTCAAGCGCAAGTCATGACTTCATCATCCCCACCCCCATCATCACCCTCATCATTTCTCAAGTCCTGTGGCGATGGACGAGTGGCCAAGCGACAGGTGTGGACACACTGGCAGTCGTAGTCACAACTCTACACGTAGGCGGTCCAGGCCTTGTGGTCGCTTTTCAGTGAATGTGACAGCGCTGGAACTCGGCAGCCACCTGGGCGACGAAGCAGCCCTCTTCAGGATAGCACTGCTTCCCCCCCCCCCCACAGCCTGGACTAGAAAAGGTGTCCTAAAAATTGCCTGTCTCAACCTTCCTTGGCCATCGCTGGGAAGATCCTGGCTCGCACCCTGCTCAATCGCCTGGTTGCACACCTAGAACGCGACCTGCTCCCTGAGAGTCAGTGTGGATTCAGCGTGGGACGCAGTACTTTGGACATGATCTTTGCTGCTCGTCAACTAAAAGAGAAATGCCAGGAGCAGAACCTTGGACTATACTCCACATTTGTGGATCTGAGGAAAGCATTTGATACTGTCTGCCGCGAAGGGCTGTGGAAGATCATGGCAAAGTTCGGGTGCCCCGCAAAGTTCATCGTGATGGTCCAACAGTTCCACGATGGCATGACAGCAAGAGTGCAAGACGATGGCCTATACTCCCCGCCCTGCCCCGTCTCTAATGGAGTGAAGCAGGGCTGCGTGCTGGCCCCCCACTCTGTTCAGCATGATGTTCTCAGCTATGCTGACCGACGCCTACCACGACGAAGATATCGGTGTCGGTTTTCGTTACCGCACTGATGGAAAACTCTTCAACCTTCGGAGGCTGTAGGCGAGGATTAAAGTCCATGCAGGCATAGCCCACGATTTCCTCTTTGCGGACGACTGCGCGCTGAATGCCAGTACTCAGTCAGACATGCAGGGAAGCCTGGGCCGTTTTTCTAAAGCCTGCGAAAATTTCGGCCTCATTAACTCCACAAAGAAGACCGAAGTTCTGTACCAGCCAGCCCCATCGGCTCCTTACGTAGAGCCCCATTGCACCATCTACGACCAGAGACTGGCAGTGGCAGATAAGTTTGTCTACCTTGGCAGCATCCTCTCTCGTTCGGTCAATATCGATGAGGAAGTGGCCTACAGAACTGTTAGAGCTAGTTCAGCCTTCGGTAGACTGAAAGACAAGGTCTGGGAGCGAAGAGGACTGAGCCTTAGCACCAAGCTCAAAGTTTATAAAGCAGTAGTTCTGCCATCCCTGCTCTACGCCTGCGAAACGTGGACAGTCTACAGCCGGCATGCCAAGTAGCTCAATGCCTTCCACATGAGATGCCTCAAGGGCATTGCTTCGTATCAAGTGGCAAGACAGAGTCCCAGACACTGAGGTACTACAGCAGGCCAAGATGGAGAGCATATACGCTATCCTACTGCGCTCTCAGCTCCGATGGGCCGGCCACGTTCACAGCATGGACGACTCTCGCCTCCCAAAGAGGCTACTCTACGGTGAACTGACCTAAGGCAAACGCTCTCTCGGAGGACAAAAGAAACGCTTCAAAGATGCTCTGAAAGCATCCCTGAAGAGTTGTGACATTCCCCATATCACCTGGGAAGAAGCTGCTCGCGACTGCACCGTTTGGCGCTCCTTGATAAGATCGGGTGTGGCGAAATTCGAAGAAAGTCGCGTCAGAAAGAAAGAATGGAGACGGCAGCTGAGAAAAGACCGAGAGAGCTCTACCTTCCAGCCTAATTCAGCCCCAAACATCCCCTGCCCTCACTGCAATAGACATTTCCGTGCGAAGATCGGCCTGATCAGCCATCTCTGCACACACCCCACCCCTCCAGTGATGTGAAGTCAAGGTCATCTTCGCCAGCGAAGGACGAACATCAATATCCATACCCGACCAGTTAGTTTTACAGTTTCTTCTGAAGCAACGTGGGAACAGTTATAATAATGATGTTTGACGATCACCGATGCATCGGCAGAGGAGAATATTTCTCAAACGAAATAGACAAATTAAAGATTAAGAAGACTTATAGCTTCCGCTATGGCCAAAGAGACCAATTCTGGCAGAAAAAAATTGCCACTTTTCGAGCATTCAAAACCTCCACTTCCACTTGCGGATGTGCCCAGCTGGTGCGCTTCTCTCGTGATTTTAGCATTTCTTATTCATGAAGCCCCATATGACCACGAACCAAGCCCACTATTTGAATGATTTATGTTGAAGTCCTTCAGAGATCTTTACAGGGTGTCTTTGTTGCGCTTTACGGTGCGCCAATACTATTACGCTTCCCCGAGGACGAATCAGAATAGAGTACTATTGTCTTTGGGGTTCTGAAATCAGGTATTTTTGGGTAAATTTGAGTCCTTTTAAACTTAGAAAACAGACTCTCGGTATTTACCGTTTTGAGAACTTCGGTATCTGGTATTTTATCTTGCAGTTTGATGTTTATAATTCTCCTGAGGCAATCCATGTGTAAATGATTAGGCTTCTTGGCATGGCTTTGGTGCATCGTTTGGGCGTCGGCACTGTACTGCAAAGGGGGTGGGGGGGGGGGGGGGTTGGGTGGATCACAGCATTGCAGAACACTCACATGTGGTGAAATGGTGAAAGGGTATAGGTTTAACGCCCATACCAACTCTAATAGGTTTTTTAAGAGGCGGGACTTCCGAGTTTAACGTTCATCTCCGAAAGGACGGAGTCAAATTGTGAAATTCGTAATAGGTGCCTTTCCTATTGGCACAAGGTCGGACCGAGCTAAGGCTCGAACCCCCGAACCCGCAATCTCACGACTACGGGTCCCGTAGCTTAGAACACCGGTGCCACCATTCTCATGTGGGAACATTTAAGCAACAAAAAAAATAAATAAATAAATAAATAAATAAAAAAAATAAATTTAAAAAAATAAAATAAAAAATAAATAAATAAATATATATATATATATAATGCAGTCAAGAACATGAATGCATGCTTTGCAAAGAGACCTGATTAGCATTTCCGTGGACACCGAGTTGACAAAGTCGAAGCAGGTGATAAAAAAAAGACTCCTTGCTAGGAATACCAGAAAGTGTATCCAGGACGCAGACATAGACCAGGGGAATAATTCAAAGACGACTAGAGGTGAGTGAGTGAATGAGTTAGTTTTTTTTGGGGGGGGATTTGTAAAGTGTTTTACGATGCTCGCAACTGCATACGGTCATATGAGCGCGCGGAACACACCTAATATTTTCAGTTGGTAGGAAATTTTGAATTTTGCCCGGGTGACGGCCGAAGCCTACTATCGATTTTAGACCGCCAAGGGATCTTTAACGTGCGCAACTTGCACGCTGGCCCTCCGAGATTGTTCGCCCTTGTCCGAGAAGGCTAGGTGTAGATCTTTCCTACCAGAAAATCAGGGGTGTGGCAGAAAGACAGCAGTAAGGAGGAGCCAAGGAGTAGCAGTAGAAAGGCTGCAGAAAGAGTCAGGAGCCCAGAGAAGAGGGCAAAGGGGGTGAGGGGGTGGGGGCAGAAAGTGGAAATGAAAGCAGACAACAGAACATTGCTAGAGAGCAGGACAGGAGGTAAAAGGAGAAAATTTTAGAGAAGAAAATTTTTCGGTCGCTTCCCGGATTCGAACCCGGGACCTTTGAATGAAAGGCCAACACCTTAACCTCTAGGTCACGAGAGCCCTCGGTGAGTAAGTGAGTGAGTGAGTGAGTGAGTGAGTGAGTGAGTGAGTGAGTGAGTGAGTGAGTAAGCGAGCGAGTGAGTGAGTGAGTGAGTGAGTGAGTGAGTGAGTGAGTGAGTGAGTGAGTGAGAGCTAGCCTTAGTACTGTTTCGTCCCTTCAGGCGATAATATGAGCTGTTCTGGTATACATTCCAGACCATTGTTATCAGACTCAAGGCCCAAGGCCCGCCTCTAGCGCGGGGAACAATTACTATATATCCAGGCCTTGGGGGAATTTTAGACAGATAGCTTATACTGAGAATCTCCATAACACAGAGTCTTACTCTAATCAGAAACGAATTAGTTCCGTAGAAAAAAATGCTAAGCATCCTGCTCTGACACAAACTGGCATAAGAGCGAAACCTGGTTTGGCCTGATTTGTTATGATCAAAAACGGTTGTCTGTTTTAATTCGTATCACTATTTAAGTGAGTAATTATTCAGTCCGATCCGCAAACTATGGTGTTATTGGAATTTGGCTCTCTGAGTGATTGAGTTTGACACCTGTGTTAGACAACATAACAGTTGTCATATAATAAGAAGCGTCCAAAAGAAACTTGGGGTTCGGGGGTTCGAGCCTCAGCTCGGTACGACGTTGTGTCCTTGGGAAAGGCACTTTACACGAACTTCCCACTTGGCTCGGTCCTATCGGAGACGGACGTAAAATTAGGAGGTCCTGCCTCTTAAATAACCTAATAGTGTTGATAGGGGGGTTAAACTCATACCATTTTTCAAAAGAAACTTGAAAATGTAATCACCCAATCATCGTGTTAAAGCCTTGCACTAACCACTCATGCAGTATACCAGTTTGAAGTTAAATGAATTCTGCATCATTTGACATATTAATATTTCATCTATGTTGAGAGACGCCTTAGATATGGTCACTCAAAACTGGTTTTTAAAAAAAATCAAGCTCCGCAGAATTATGCGAAATCAAAGAAACAGCATACAACTCATCAAAAGAAGTAAATTACATTTACTAGTAGTTAAATGTTTTGGGGCGTGTGTTTGGAATTTTAAAGAATTTACTATCACCTTTCGTCGAACTTATTAGATTTAAATGTCTTATTAACAGAGAAAGTATTTATGCAATGAAGTTGATATTTAAAAAAATACCCAAAAAGCAACCAACAACACCCCCCCCCCTTAAAAAACAAAAAAAAACAAACAAAAAAAACAACCCCCAACCAAAAACGGTCTGATAATACTCTATGACGCGCATAGACGACAATATGGACAGTTTAAAAAAACCAAAAATGGTTCGTTGAATGAAAAGTAACTGAGAATTTATTTACGTTCACGTTCATAATAGTTCAGTAACTCCCCTTGATTACATTTCGGAGTTATTCTGTGCAACAGATTATCTTTTAAAAAATACAATTAATGGACACCTGAACACTTTATTATTACTATGAGCAGTGAAAACACTTGTACTAATTTTCTGTTTTGCAAAATTTGACAATAATTTATAAAACTGTCTTTTTAAAGATAGTAATGGGCGACTTAATTACTTTAAAATACTTGTAATGGTCTTTAAGTTTGTGTGTCAAAGGACACAGCCCGTTAAAAAAACAAACAAATAAAAGAAACAACATCAACAACAACAACAACAACAACAACAACAACAACAACAACAAAACCCCCCCCCCCCCAAAAAAAAAGGATAATAAACACCCCCACCCGCAGCAATCAAGCAAGAGCTGAACACAGGACTAACTGATATTGAGACAAGTATCTTTACCTCTAAACCATATTCCATCTTAGGTTTCATCTTGTCACGTTGTGGGCTGGCTTCCTGAGCGTATGTCCAATCACTGGCCATCTTCTTTTCTTGATTTCACGGCCAGTTGGTTGTTGTTTGGTTCCCCTCCATGATGCTACAATTCTGATTCTGTCCGACTAGTGGATATATCCAAGATCTTTTCCAGGCAACCATTGATTAAGGACTTGATGACGATAAGATTTGATTACTATCTCTTTGTTAGTTTTCATGTTTCTGATCCATACAACAGTTCACTTCATACTTTTGAGCTAAAAATCCCGATCTTTGTATTTGTCCTGACGCTTCTTGATCACCGGCCGGACTGCAGCTATAGAAATGCCTCCCTCCTCGCCCCCTCCACCCCCACCCCTCTTTCGTTTCCAGTTCTTGTTTTGACATCAGACTGTTTCCTCCCTTGCCATTTATGACGCTTCCCATATGTTAAAAAAAAAAAAGTTGCTTCCTCTATGGGCGCTTCGTTGGTCTTTAATTAAT
>NW_004797732.1:473895-479973 GCF_000002075.1 Aplysia californica | reverse complement strand
GGGTGAATGGGTGGAAGGATGCATGGATAAACCTCTTTGTAGGCTTACATCTTCGTAAATGCTTATGCGTTGACGTGCGTACTTCTTTGCTTACGTATGGGAGAATGAAAGAAAATAGTTAATAGGTAAGTATTATCCTGTATGCATGGTCGGACGAACGGACGAACGGACGAACGGACGGACGAACGGACTAATGGATGGATGGGTGGATGGGTGGATGGGTGGAAGGATGCATGGATAAACCTCTTTGTAGGCTTACATCTTCGTAAATGCTTATGCGTTGACGTGCGTACTTCTTTGCTTACGTATGGGAGAATGAAAGAAAATAGTTAATAGGTAAGTATTATCCTTGAGCATTATATTTTGCTGTCAAATTGGAACCGAGAAACAGAGTCCGTTTGCGAGCTTCTTTGAGACGCAATATCATTGATCAGTGTTGAGGTTTGACGGCACTGTCAACACTGTAAGGCTAATCAAGAGGTCTTTACTTTCTTCACTTTATCTGTCCCCTTGCACCATCTAAGGCGTCGAGGGGAGAAAGAGCTTTCTGTCTCTGGCAAGCTGGATGGCCTTGCAGGGTAGGATGTTGTGGGTGTTCAAGGTATATTTTACACCCTCGATCCAGGTCTTCTTGGTCTTCAAGAGGTAGGACCTCTAAACGTTACGTCTATCTCCGATAGGACCGAGCAAAATGGACAGATAAATATAAAAACCACAAAATAAGCGGAGTTCAGAAGGCCCCAATGGAGACACCAGGGCTATTCATCATAACCCAATGTAGGCCACCCTGAGACACAATGTGATCCATAGTATAACTCGAAAAGTTTTACCTGACACAGGCACAATTTTAGAAATTCTCGATGCCCAGTGCCCACTACCAATCGGATTCAATCGAATTGAATCGAAACCAGCCATATTTTTCTTCACTGAAGGGGTAAAAAACTGCCCTTTTTGCACATCCCAACCGGTTCGACCCGCGACCTTGAAAAACACAATAATGCGTTTGATTTTAGAGGTCACAGCCGAATTTCGTTGAATTCAGTTGAATTGTGCCAAAATGGTAGCTTTTGCCACTTCAATGAAATAATATTATATGGCTGGTCCTGGCTCAGTCACGTGAATGGTGCTGTGCACGACAGCAACACGTGTGCCAGGACAGCGAACACACATTACCTTTAGGAATCAGAATATCTTGCCTCAAAGGGGTATGGAAAACTCGTCTTTTGGGTTCGAGCCCTAATAATTATGGAAGGGGTTAGACGCTACTGCCCACAAAAAAAGATTATTTTTAGAAAGTGCATCTTCAGTTTAACGTCGGTCATTTATTATATATTTGACAACTTGGAAACACGTGTGTCACTTTTCCCTTTAAAACTACGACAGCAACAGAGTTGAAAGTTGGCGAGTACATGTACCACCAAAAAGATAGATGACGGAGCCCGATTTTTTAATTTATTCATTTCTTGAATTTAGAAATATATATTAGACAAAAAGTTATCGTCCATCTTTGGCCTTTGTGATTATTCCACTGAGAAACGAAACATCTATGCAGAGCTGTCCATCACAGCGGCAGTGTTGGAAGTGATATTTCGCGAGGCGCATTTTGTTTTGAGAGTATAAAATCAGATTTAGATCTAGACCTTCTAATTTTTTGCATTTCTCACAATTTATTTGCTTCATTCCAGTAGAGTGTAAATATAGTAGGCCAATGACTTTTAGTTGAATTAAACGTACTGATCATTCCTGTCATCGAAAGGTGTATACTATATTTATCAACATGGGCGGGCCGGTATGGAAACTTGTCAAAAGTCAGAGTTCAAGAGTTTCGTTTTTGGGGGATTCAACCCAAATCAGTTGCATAATGGACTAGCATAACAGCAAGTTAACTAATAACACACCTGTTTGTTTGTGTTCAGTTAGTTAGCGGGAAGCGCACTGATAATATGATGAGGTGGTATAGGGTCACGCCTTTATCAACGCTGTGGAGTTATTTAAGTGACTGATTTCCGAATCTGGCGTTCATTTCGGAGAGGACCGAAGAGTGGAAAGCATAGAACACTCTCAAGTTTAAGATCGGGCTGCTATGTGCTTGAACCTGGGTCATCCGCACCGTGATTCAGAATGATATCAGTTGAGCCTCTAGCTTGACACAAAATTGAGCAAAAACGGTAATTAAGTAGTCCACTGTTATCAAAGCAAGAATACTTTTTACCATTATGCAAGGATAGTAAAGGCATCGTCTACAAGGCCTATTACGTATCAGGCTCTCATAAATTTGGCCGCACATAGGCCTAATATACATGCTCTAGGCTACGTGAATCGTTCGTTCAAATATTCTTTTCTCGAATGTCTGCACTGTTCTGCACTGGGCGTAGAAATAGCAGTTACCGTGGTGTTTGTATTCGATGCTTGTCTGCAGTCGGCGAGGTGAGATAATCTGGCCTGAGTGCCACAGCTTAGGGTCCTATTACCGCCTCTGCGCCATAGAGTTGTCGGCCCTTGGCGTCTCGACCCCCTGCGCATTTGTTGATAAAACAGATTGTGGAAACATGCAAGGGGAGTTTAAACTGATGTTTCTTCAAACTTTGCATTTGCTTGCAAGCCTCCACCCTTTCTTTTTATTATTTTTTATGTAGCTATCATTGAGCACGATGACAGTTGATTTATTGGTACCGTGCTAAAAAAAAAAAGGAAAAAGAAATGATAATACTATTACTGGCACCCGTCCTATTTGTAAAGACTGTGCTTACTTGATTCTACCCGCACAAAGGGTGTGTGTATGTGTGTGTGTGTGTGTGTGGGGGGGGGGGGGTAGACACAAGAAGTTTGAATTGATAACCTTGATCAGAATGACGCACTTGGGGCTTTCTAAAGAGCATAAGCCCGAAATGATGTATGGTAGTCATTACTAAACAGTAGCTATTTCCTGTGTTTAAAGCATTTCCATTACGCGTGTTTAGCTGCTAGAATAAAGGGAAGTGTATTTCCAACAAAATGTTTTCCTTTAATTGTACCGTGTATTTAAATAATATAATATATTCAACAAGACTATGTTGGCTGATTCCATTTTTTTCTTCTCCACACACAAAGTGGTCAGTTTTAAGAAACCTTTTCGGAACTATTATAAACATTTTATACGTATTGATAAAACATTAAAATGATAATCCAGGTCAGTCAATAGTATGCCTGTTGGTTTGCTGATTTTCATATTTGCAGTTGCCCATTAATTCGTGTATAAATTTTCATAGATTATGAGACTGATCTCAGAAAGATCATGAAACAAACATGATTTTTCATAGATTTGTTAAGACTTCATCATGCCGGCACTATGAATCTAGAGCACCAGAACGTCAAGTAGGGGCCTAGCGTACTATAGGGCACAAGATATTCGGAGTCGTCTCCGGCGAGCACCCAGGAACTATTCGGAGACGCACTACCGAACACAGATTCACTGCTTTTGTGGGTCAAACTGCGTATTATTTGCTGCAGATCACACATATAGCCGCTAACACATTCGCAAATCAATTATTTTCAAGAAAATGTTTAACTTAATTGCAAAATATCGAATTATGGAATAAAGCAGCCCCCCCCCCCCCCCCCCCCCCCCGTAACCCTCCAGTTTTTGCACTCTGACTTTTATCAATATACATGTAGCTTAAGAACAATAATTTGTGTAAACGACTGTTAGCTGTATTCTAGAATATTTGCAAATAAATACTTTTAAAAAACCCTAGTGGGTAGTTTTTACGGATTTTACAAGGTTTACAGTTTGGGCAAAATTGCTTTTAAAGGCAAATCTTCATTTTTCCTCTAAACGCTTATTGAAAGCTTGTTTGGAGAAATTTTACTTTTAGTGCAAAAACTAATTTCTTGCGACCACTAAAACGTGTCTTTTGGTGAGCTGTGACCTAGGCCATATGCGCATGCAAATTGTGTGTGAGAAGTTGGAAGTGCTCTAAACAATCCCATTTTTAAAAAGTATTTTATATAAATTTATGAAGATGTTTTCTATTTAGCCTCAGTTACATGTATTTTGAAAAGATGTGAAAAGGTTAAGACAAATTGATACAACCATATGTGCAAAGTATGGGGAACATTGATTCACCCGTTAAAAAGATATTTGAGTATAACTTGGGCCTCGAATTTTTGATAGCACCAGTATAGTAAGACGTTACAATGATTGATACTGATGTTTTGTGCATCGAGGTCTGCGATATGACGACTGCAGAGTGTAGGGACTTCATGTGTTGTAACAGTTCAGAGGGGAAACTATCAACAAAAGCAGGCAGGCTGGGGACAAAGGTATTGTTTTGAAACTGAGTGGCCTCAGACTCAGACGTGCAGGCGACTTTGAAAAAGGACACAAGTATAAAGGGCAATAACTCAGTCATCTCTGCAGGAGCGATGTACCCCTCTCAGTCCGAATTGGCCCTGAAAGGCAGGGTTCAAGACTGCCTCCTTAATGATCAAAATGTTGCCGATAGGGGTATAAACAACATTTACACTGAGTGACGGCATATTATGACAGGATCCAGGTTCAAGACTTTAGACATTGTAATTGGTAAATGTGAATCCACAATGCACTACATTTTTGGCATCACTTCTTGGCAAGCGGATAAAGTCTCAAGACTTGAAAGCCTTTTGCCATGGCAGTACAAAGTCGCGAAATATTTTGTTGGGTCATCTCTCTCTTTTGTCTTTGGCACGCGAGCATCTTACATCAAAACTGAATCATCTGTTTGAGCTATCTCTCTCAAAAATGTTAGCACGCACGTCTCTCATAGAGTCCTTTTTCGAATATAGCAAGCTTGGACTCTTTACGAGATATCAATATAGTAAAAATGATCATGGGACTAAGAGTAACACGAGAAATAAGACCTTACAGCAAATAGAAGGCTGTATCTCCTCGATCTTTACCATGAGAGTTAAAAGCCGTTGCCTTCTTATGAGATTCATGATCAAATAGACGTATCGACAAAACAATGAAGGAATTTACCAAGTTGAAGGCAATGTGTATACAAATTAACGTTGTCATCGTGCTAAGAGGATTAACCTTGTCAAGCAAAAGGATTTCGTCTCTCGTTTGTTGCCATGGATTCGTGGCGCTGAATTATCTTCCTCTAAAAATATAATCTTGATTACCGAATCTTGACGCGTTTAGCCCGGGAGTATGGGCTGATCGAAGTATTCCAGGCAGTTGGTCTAAACAATTGGATGCTAATCAGACCCTTGTGAGTGTCTCTTGTATTAGAGGCTTGCGGTGGCAGCCAGCAGTTAACCGTCGCTCTTATCTCAAGCCGCCAAACAAAAGCTGTCCGTGCTAAAGCTGGTCAACCGAAAGGCGGTGAAGAATGAGAGCAGCAGAGTGCAGAGGCGTGCCCGAGGCAGGGAGCTTTGGGGCAACGTCATATAGCATTGGTTTGATTTTCCGCTTTTTGTATCTGGGAAGAAAATTCATTTTAAAAATTGTAAAAGGGATAGGGTAAGGGGAATGGGATTTTGATCAGCTTTTCTATGTCCTGTATAATTAAGATGACTAGATTTGTCGTGGAATCAAAACGTTTTCTTCTATATATGCGAAGTTATTTGGATTAAATCCTGTTTTTAGTCCTTTTGAACACAACATGGATTTCAAACAGTTTCAATGGGTGGTTGGTGGGTGCTCTGGTGTGGTTTACGTCTTCTTTCCTATCAAACATCTATCATCCTTAGCTCCCCTTCTTCTTTTTAATGTTTGTTACTCTCTTGTCACACCTCTAATCTTCTGGCGCTCATATGACCTTTTGCAGTTGCGCGCGCTGTAAAACCTCTACTAATACTAAAACTCAAAACATTTTCCAAAAAAATATTTCGGTGGAAACACACTATTCTGTGTTGCTGGTTAGCATTTTTCTCCCGTCTAGTGTTTGTGCGTATGCATAAGTGTATTTGTGTATTTGTGTTAAGGATGGGGGTGGTAGTTTATGCAGAGAGAAATAGATGGGAAAACACAAATAAGAGGACATAACAATAACTATCAGGGTATGTGTACACACACACACACACACACACACACACACACACACACACACACACACA
>NW_004797732.1:471099-472482 GCF_000002075.1 Aplysia californica | reverse complement strand
TGTCTCTGTAATGGATTTTAAGCATAACACAAACACAGCGTTGACACCAGAGCTGTTTTGCCGTAATTCGATTGGGCCTTATCTCTCCCGGCCGAACCACTCGCATCCGCAAGTCAGCCAGAGATGGGCGCAGGAAATTGCTTCTCTGAAGTAGTCCCGACGGCGGAAGGACTCCAGCGGTTATCCGGACTAAGATTGTTGTGCGCGTGCGTGACAGAGGAGGTTTTATCCTCCAGATTGGGACTGGCTACATTTTCATTACCCGTTGTTCATCGCTCAACGGTTAATGCATTTTTTGTTTTTAAATAAGCCGTTCGTGTGGGCAAGACAGCCTGCTTGAATAATGCGCTTATCTTGGAAAGGCCATGTCCTTCTAGTATTTACTTGAAGTCGGATTTTTGT
This sequence comes from Aplysia californica, assembly GCF_000002075.1. Taxonomy (NCBI): domain Eukaryota; kingdom Metazoa; phylum Mollusca; class Gastropoda; order Aplysiida; family Aplysiidae; genus Aplysia; species Aplysia californica. The sequence continues at coordinate 472,080 of NW_004797732.1, read as the reverse complement.
TTGCTTGTAAAGGTTTTATAATATCCTGTTTGAAGGACTTTTTAAAGTTATTTCAAAAGAAACACCCAATCCCAGCCTTCTCGGACAACGGCGAAAAATCTCGGAGATCCCGTGTACAAATTGTACACGTTAAAGATCCCTTGGTGGTCCAAAATCGATAAGAGTAGGCTTCGGCCGCCACCCGGGCAAAATTAAAAATTTCCTGCCTAAAAATTGAAAATGTTTGGTGTGTCCCGCGCACTCATATGACTTTATGCAGTTGCGAGCGCCGTAAAACACTTACCAAAATTTTTTTTTTTTTTAAACCAACAGAAAGAAAAGAAAAGAAGGTCAGCAGTCGCTACATAACGCTTTTGATATGTCTTAAAATTGTAGTTTACAAGAACGGTTTCTGTGATGTTTATCACATTATGGAGCATCATTTTTCCCCACTTCTAATAAGTTTTCCATTTCACTTTATACCTTAAAATGACTCAGGTTCTCGTCTTATCAGAAGATAATGTCTCACAACATTTATTTGCAAAGTGGTGACTGATTTGACTAGATTCCTTTTGCAGAACACATAACGACTCGATGAGCCATGCTGGAGGAGAAACAAACCCCTCCCCCCATAAAAAAACAAAAAACAAAAACAAAAACAACACACACAACAAAACAAAATCGAACAAAAAAACCTATCTCTCCAACACACGTTCAAAAACACCCAGTATTAAACTCTGCCAGAGTGATCCGAATTTTGGCTTTGTATGATCTAAACAATCGTCAAAATCATTATTATTATTTTTTAAAGTATCTCTCTTTTTTTGGTGTTATTCTGTACTCTTAGAGAAACTACTTCATCAACACATTCTATATATATCCTACTAATATTCGGCACCAAATCAGGACACGAGACAAAAAGAAAGTTTTTTTTTAAAGAATAGAAATTAAGCTAACGAAGGGCACAGCCTTGTCTTAAACTTACAACGCCTTAATCTCGTA
>NW_004797732.1:465527-466724 GCF_000002075.1 Aplysia californica | reverse complement strand
CAGGAAAACTAAATAAAAAAGACAAAACAGCAACGGGAGGCCGGGTAGGACGATAAAATCTTACAAAGAAATCTTACCGTTACTTGTTTCAAAGCTGCGGCTTTTTTTCATTTCTTTTTTTTGGTGCTTCTTTCACTAAGGAAGCTGTGACGCCATTATTCCCCGGTAGCGACAATAGAGCTACTGTATTTTCGCTATCTGTTTACGGAAGCTGTTGTCGTCATCTCCTTTTGTTAGAGGTACCTGCGCCTGTTACATGATGCAGACAATACAACGGGCAAGCAAACCCTCGGGGTCGTTTGATATCTGCTGCCACTTACCCCAAGCAATTTACTCAGAGACTGTTGCTTCTAGCTTGACAACAGTAATCCCTTTTTAATCCCTGCTCCAGCAGCCTCTTTGGAAGAGAGCACAATGGCAGGTAAAAAGACGACCCCTACAGTGTCAGACAGTGCCCCGCACAATGTTCCGATTTATTCCCGGCCCAGATAAAGCCTTGGGTTTCATAATCGCAATCTGCCTCACCACTTCATTAATGCAGCGGGAAAGTTCTCAAGTCCCACGCAATAACCAAGCATTATTTATACTTCATTATTGTGTACGAAAAACACAAATTAGAAAGGGCGAGAAGCCAAAGATAAATAGCAATAATTTAATCAGTGCGAATGGTTCTATAGTCTCAGGGGCTAACAGGTAGGACAGCCTATATTATATTGGTTAGATTGCCTGTCTGCCTGTCACCACCCGCAAAGTGACAATGGAGCGTAATAAAAAGCAACAACCCAAAACAACAATATGGAGAAAAAAAATCCAACAACAACGATAAATAAAAACAAACCTAACTCCACTGAGAGACAAACACAATTGAAGAAGATAGAAATCTCATAATCTGAAAGGTATTATAAAACGTATAAGCGTCGTTTATGGTAATATAAGGACCAGAGAAATTCATTATTTATTAAATTGCCCCCATGTTCTGATTTTATTTAGGCCTATTTATTTTTTTCGCTTCTCATGCGACAGCATATTCATTAGTTTCTAAAGAAAAGCACCAACATTTCGAAGTAATTTCCCTTCGACCATCCTCTCTATTTCACTCCCCCCTTCTCTCTTTCTTTTTCGCCCTCCCTGCACCCTCTTCCCACTTCTCTCTCTCTCTCTCTCTCTCTCTCTCTCTCTCTCTCTCTCTCTCTCTCT
>NW_004797732.1:463631-464789 GCF_000002075.1 Aplysia californica | reverse complement strand
CACCCCCCAACCCATCCCCAACCCCCGATAGCTTTTCCAATTACTACATGTATTACGTACTCTAAAAGCAAACCACGCTAAGTAATAATAATATTAATAATAATAGATCTATAACGAAACATGACATTCAATTGGAGAATCCGACCTATTGACTGTTGAGCACCGAAAGCAATTACAACCACTTCTTTGGTTCGCTGAACTGAGTGATACATCTGTGCAAAACGTGCACAAGAAATCAAACTTAGGTATGGAAAACAAATAAGCAAATAATTCTCTCGTTTATCACGCTTTATGGGACTAGATTATGTAAATACGGTTTCTTCTAGATCCATACAGATTCACGGAGTTGGGACTTATCATACTTTCTGCAACAATACAAATTCATGTAATCAAAATCACGGCTAAATCAGAATCAATGGCGCTAAATCTGGGTACACCGGTAACCAACGAAAACGAGCTCATTGGAGCGTAACAGTGGAGGGAAAACCGGGAAGGTGAAGATAACACCTGCTTTTCATTTCACCCGCGCTCCCACTTTATTACTCACCTCCTTCCCCGGCCCTGCTCTGGCTGTGTGTCAGGGCATGTTAACAGTTTGATTCTTCCGCGGGAAAGGGAGGGACGCCAGGATAAATCCATAAATTATACGATGTTGACAAAAGCCGAGAGATTGTATTAATATCACAGTGCTCGCGTACGGTTGAATCAGCGGGCCGCTTGCTGTTAATTACCCGCCCCTTGGCCACGTAATGTGCCTTCATTAGCTGGTCCAATAATAGGGAATGGTTTCTCTTATCCTTTGTCAAAATATTGATGACGTAATCAAATGCTCGCGAGCGCTGTGACGATGAATTCTCGACTCGTTTGACTGATGTGTTTATAATAATGTACCTGTTCAGACTTTTAAAAATTTTTTCTTAAAAGGTGAGAACACAGTTGCCTTATGAGAAACAGAGAGTCCGTCTTGACTGAGCCTCAGAATAGATGTTGCTCTATAGAAGCAACTGGGCTTAACATAAAAGTGCATCAGGTCGTTAGCCCCAACACTTTGACAAAGGCAGACTGTAGTCATTTCGAAACGTTCTGGTACCGATAAGTCTACTTCTTAACCCCACAACTTCTTTATCTGATTAGCAAGCGTAGCGTGGTTTCTCCCCC
>NW_004797732.1:461661-462088 GCF_000002075.1 Aplysia californica | reverse complement strand
ACACACACACACACACACACACACACACACAAACACACACACACATGCACGCATGCTGGAAGACAGCAAGAAAGACAGACATATTATATATTCGAGCCTCAGATCCGATGTTTTATCCTTGGGAAAGACATTTTACTCATTGACATGTTCCTCACTTCACCTAAATGTGAATGGGTACTCGGCCATAAACAGCGAAATATTATATTGTCAGTATGTCAGTGTTTTAGCGCCTGTTAAAAGGCAGCTTACACTGTATGCTTCCCAGGAAATTGAAATTGCTTCAGTATGCCTATACCGGTACTATCATGTCTACAGGGGTAACAATAGTAGACTGTAAAGCTCATAGAGCTTGCTGTTGAGCAAATATTTGCAATGTACAAATGCTATCATTTTATTATTATGACGTGTATTATTATTATTATTATTA
>NW_004797732.1:458897-460755 GCF_000002075.1 Aplysia californica | reverse complement strand
ATTATTATCATTGTTATAATTATTATCATTATATTACGAAGGGGAGTCAAAAAGTAATGCAAGTTCGGTTATAACTTAAAGAAAAAAGAATGCACTGGCAACTATCACTCCTCGAATCGAAGGGGACCATCTGAGGATCAGATTTCTATATATCTCAACATAGTCTCCATTTTGTTCAATAGCCACAGTCCACTTTTTATTAAGTCAACGTATGGCAGCTTCGTAATACTGAGCAGGTTGGTCTTTGGGGTACCGCAGTCTTGATTTGTCTATTGTTTCTATAGTGTTGACCTCTCAATGATTTTTTTTCGAGGACCGAAAACGTGGAAGTCTGAAGGTGCCAAATCTGAGAATCAGCTGGGTGTGGCAGTGTTTTCCACCCGAACGAGGTGGTTGTCTCCCTTGTTCTGGTACTCGTATGCAGGCCGGCATTGTCATGATGAAAAAAAAGAACACTTTTTCCATTTTCAAATTTGGGCTGACTCATCGAATTCTCGCTTTCAGTCGTTTCGGTGTTTCAATGTAGGCTTCAGAATAGACAGTTGTTCCTCGTGGTAAAAAATACATCTGTGAGAGGCAGTCTATGAGCGTCCAAAAACAAGGTTGCCATGTTTTGTTTTTTTAGCTGATTCTTCGGGACGATGCTCGTCAGGCAAGCACATTGGCACCTCTTCCTGTTCTTCCAGTCCATTGCTCAAACGTCTAACCCACCTATATACTACATAGCCTAAATCTAGAGCTTGGTCCCTGTAAACATTTGAAGTCTCTTTTGGATGCTACCCGTGGATTCTCCTTCTAAAACAAGACATTCAATCACAGCTCTTTGCTTCTGACAGACCTCAAAGGATGCAGCCATTTTGATGTGATGTCATTAAGGCAAAAATCAAAGAAACTTAAATTTTAACAATTTGAGTTCAAAAGTACATGTGCAAGTACGTGTGAGCTGAATTTCAAATAATTTGATGCAAAATTGCGCACAATAACGAACAACTTGCATTACTTTCTGACTCGTATTATTACTATACCCAGTCCGTTTTACATAATTGTGAGGGCAATTTAAAAAGTATTGTTATGTTCAAGAGTCTAGTTTGACACTGCTGTACTGTGCAAGTAGATCTAAATCTAGATATAGAGACTGAATATATTACGTCTCTCAACAGGCCTAATAAAATTAAATAGACATAACATAGAATTAAACGATCGTAACGTTTCAGGTGTGAACAGTGAATTGTCAAAGATAAAGTGGGGGCTCTCGTAGCCTAGAGTTACGATGTTCGCCTCTAACTCAAAGGTCACAGGTTCGAATCCGGGTAGCAACGGAAAAATGTTCTTTTCTAAAAATGTCTCCTGTCACCTCCATCCTGCTCTCTTACTTGCAATGTTCTGCCGTCTGCTTTCGTCTCCACTTTCTGCAACCACCCCCTTGCCTCCTTTGCCCCCTCCTCTGGGCTTCTAACTCTTTCTGCAGCCTTTCTACTGCTAGTCTTTGGGTCCTTTTTACTGCTGTCTTTCAGTCACACCCCTGATCTTCTGGTAGGAAAGATCTACACATCTAGCCTTCTCGGACAGGGCTGAAAAATCTCGGAGGTCCCGTGTGCAAGTTGCACACGTTAAAGATCCCTTGGTAGTCTAAAATCGAAAAGAGTAGGCTTCGGCCGCCACCCGGGCAAAATTCAAAATTTCCTACCCACTAAAAATGTTTAGTGTGCCCAGCGCGCTCATATAACCTTAAGCAGTTGAGAGCGCCGTAAAATACTTACCAACTAAAGAAAAGACAAAAATTCTTCTTCTTCTTCTTCTTCTTTTTCTTCTTCTTCTTCTTCTTCTTCTTCTTCTTCTTCTTCTTCTTCTTCTTCTT
>NW_004797732.1:455260-458197 GCF_000002075.1 Aplysia californica | reverse complement strand
CCAAAAAAAAACCCCACCCCCCAAACAAACAAAAACAAAAACAAAGCGTCAAGATCAAAAAGCTAAAAGAAGCAAAATTGCACCGGGTGTTACAGCATATCTGGGGCAACATCAGAATAAAATATCTAGGAAAAAAAAAAGAAAAGGGGAGTGAGGACAAAATCCGTTATAATAATGCTTCTGCAACTGTAGACGTTATCTATAAAGTAAATTCGGTGTCAACTTTCCAAAAATACTTTAAGGAAAAAAAAGGGGGATGTCTTGAACATAATATGGAAGATAAAGAGTTCCTTATGTCCTTTCAAAAATACAACCTGTAACAACCCATTGACGTAGAACAATGGCAAGCACAGCTTTCCCCTTTATTGCCTTATCGATGTTTGATTCGACTGAGATAGCCTGACTGACGAACTTGTCTGTGATGGATTAATGGTTCCCTGGTATCATCTCTTCAATAGATGCCTATTAATGCCAAAACTTCGTTTTATCTCTCACAGCACGTGCGCTACCCCAGCATTTTGTTGGCGGCTTAAAAGAGGTCTTTTATTCTATGCAGGTCTGTAGCATTATGGTTTTCAGTCAAAGGAACAAGTGAAACGGCTACCACCTTAAAATTCAATACCCTCATGGGTTAAGAAAGAGTAAAGTAAAAATCCAGCCACAAAACTAGGTTTGCTGTGACTTGGAAAATATGAGACTAAAATCTTTCAAGCTACTTTGAATCCCCATCTGATTGAAAAATGAATGTGTGATAGAGCTAAATCATAATGACAAGCTAGTTTTGATTTTTAGGTGTACCTTTTTAGAAGAATCTGCATATAAATGGATAAATAACGTCTAAAGTTGTGATGATCGTACGTCATAATAAAGTACCCGCACGCGCCCCACAACAATGGCCGTGCATACAAACACATCTGGAGCCCTGGAAAGGCGCACTGGGATTTTTTCTCTTGTTCAACTCTTCTCCACGGACCGTCGAAACCCCTAGGCCTAGGAGTCTTGCTTGGATTCCCCTCACTTTGAGCGGGGTAACAGCTGAGTAGACTGTGACACCGAGGGCTAGACATTGTCTCTATTCACATCCGCGGCACTTTGTCTCCAGTAGATCGAAACTTGAGTTTGAAAAGAAAAATGTGTGAGGGCTTTCTCAGGAAAGCTTTGTCGAACATAATAGGAGACAGCGTAATATCCCCCGCCCATGCAAGGTGCTGCATACAAGTGCACAGTCTTGCTTTGCCAGCTCTGCTTGCTCGTCCGTTTAAATCAGTTGCGTAGGACGTAATGAATTCGCATGTCGTGACAAGACCTTGTTTTACCACGCGGCGGGTGATCAACCATTTGAACCAGTATGATGTTTATAGGAAATTCTTAATACTTTAAGTGATCCAAGACCACCGACAGCGATTATCAGATTAAAAAGCAAAAAGGTAGTAGCCAGAACAAAATAATTATACCACTTATCTTGATCCCAAAGAGGAAATTAGGGCACGATGAAAACAAAGCTAAGTACTATAATATACACGAAATAACTCCCAAGTTACAGCAAGCTCAGGTAATACGAAATACCACACCAAAATATACTTACAATAATTTTGTATAATATTATTTTCCTCTTCTGTTTTCTGAAGATCAACCAAAACCCATTTAATAACAAAAACGTACCTGGGGGTTTGAGTAATTTGTGCATCCTGATTATTTTCTGCTTATTTCCCTTGAAAAACATGGCGTCGTGGTCAACTTTCTGGAACGACAAGAAGTGGTATTGATTTGCGTGCGGTCTGTGGCTTTAATAAATCAAAAACTTTTGGAGGGGCTTCAAGAACTTATGAGAAAAAGTGAGCACGAGACTTAGTCTGGTCCAGTGTAAAGCTAAGGAATATCTTAAGTTGACTAAAATGTGCTAAGTTTTACTCTGGGAACCACACACCCTCGTATATAGTGTTGCGGTTAGCCGCCTCGCCGTTGAACACAGAAGACATGAGTTTGAGTCGCGTGCGAATGTTTTTTCCTTCTCTTTTTTTCTTCAAATCGAGTACCTCTGTCTGTCTGCTGGGACAGTGTGTCCCTCTGAGCTGAGGTTGATCCTGACACACACCCCTCCCCCCTCCCACACACACACACAGACACACACCCGCACACATACACACACAGGGTCGAAGCAGCCCGCTTCCAAAATGATCTAAACTGTGTCGATAGTGACATAAAATATCTGCAATTACAATTCCATTCGAGGATTAACTTGCCAGTTAACAACAACATCAATATAAACTTACTTAAAAAAAAAACCACCCCCAAAAAACAGCAACAACAACAAAACAAGTCACCCTCAAAAACATGTTTCTCCTTTTAATTAGCATACGGCTAATTTCAGTACCTTTCTAAGTCTCACTGCATGCATCAGGATAAAATATAATATTACTCAAACGAAAACAAGTATGCTATTCAAATTTGAAAAGTTAAGTAAGTCTCAATAAAAATTTCGAAAATAATTACCAAACAAAGAGAGAATGTTCTTAACACCGATATTTTAAGGGAAGTTTTTGTGAACCCAACAACAGTCAAAAATACCGAATATTTAACTATGAGAAGGGATCACTTTGCGGTCAAGGAACTCTGAATTGTTGTACAAGTCTAAGAAAATCTAGATTGTTGACGGAAAGCTAGAAATTGTCACTAGGGCTACTTCACGGGTTGATTCGCGCATTTATGCGCGTGTTGACGTCTCTTGAAAATTAGCGTACCGAAAATACCTTCTCTTCCAGTGCTTCAATCTCTGGTTATACTAATCCAAATGATGAAGTTATAAAGTCTTCCAAAAAGTATTCAATATCGCCTGACAGAACTGGAAACAATAATTTTTAAAAAGCAACAGAAGTTATTACTTTAAAAAAAGTAGTATGACCTAATAGGGGCACGCTCTAACAACCTTGAGATATA
>NW_004797732.1:452212-453776 GCF_000002075.1 Aplysia californica | reverse complement strand
GATTGAGAGAGAGGATGGGTGGAGGAGGAGGGGTGGTTGTTTGTGTTTGGCAGCTAGGCATAAAGATGAACGTTTCTTTCTGATATTAAAATTCTATTTAAAATGTGCGTATTCGGAAATGACACCAAGAACTTTTCTAATAGTACACGTATAAATACACACACACGCACATAAACACACACACAAAACACACACACACACACACACACACACACACACACACACTCACACACAAACACACACACAAACACACAGACATACATACACACAATTATGTACACACAATGCCTACCACTAAAATTCGAACTCTTGGTATTTGAACTGACAGTGCTTTGGAGAACACAGATGCATGTACTTATCTTGATGCAGAAACCTAGATATAAAAAACTGTTTTTACCAAGTTTTACCCTGTTTATAATGTCCATGGCCAGCTTCAAGCTCAATATTTTTTATTGCAGTCACACTGCTTACGCAAAAGTCAAACCAACAATCGTAACGTAACATTTTAAACAGAATCATTGACCTAAACAAAGTTGTTCTGTGAGCTGCTATGAATGCATCCAACTTGTGTTTCGCGCTCTTATGACTTATGCAGTTTCAAGCGCCGTAAAAATCTTACTAAACTAATTAAACTTAATATGGTTGAATTAACCCTCGTTTTCAATGCCACAGTCCACAGTCTGTTACTTGTAGATGGAAGATAATGCAGAGGCTGGACGTACATTTCTCCTGAATTTGTGTTTCCTTTATTTCGATCCGTATCGAGCGCAATAACACTTATTTTTTTATGGTATTTCGATTAATTATAACGTCGTCCTTCGAAGGGTTTCAGAAAATCTAAGAACAAAGAGAAGTTGAACAATAGATTCCCTTTCGGTCGTTCAAGGGTGATCCTGTGCGATCATCCAAAAGTTGCACCCGCATACCCCATACGGGAGAGTATGGATCGGGGAATCCTTACACTCAGAGAAACTCCTCCGTCTATTTCGTTTTCTGTTTGTTTTTTCTGGTTTTGCTTTTAAATTCTATTTAATTATCTTAAAATTATTCATCTCAACATATGCATGAGCAGCAAATGGCAGGTAAAAAGAGGTAGGCAGGTGTCTAGGCCAGCGTCTAAAAGCTTAAACAGATCAAATTGTTAAAATGCATGTTATCTGCAGGCTTCAGAAGAATTGCATGACTATCTATTTCTTCCCCACATTTTTCATACAAAGGTAAATATTGCACTACTTTTTAAGGGGAAAAAATTAACATTACAAAACAAAATTATTATTATTAAAGTAGTGTTGTTTTTTTTCTTTTTCTTTTTTTGGGGGGGAGGGGGAGAGGGTGGGGCTAGGGTGTGGAGGTGTGGGTGTTTAAATTTTCTGCTTTACCTTACACTGGGAACAGGTCATTTTATGAGCTCGACTTTTTTCTGGCTAAACCGGACCCTCCGTTAACGCACAAGTAGGAAAAGGAAATGAACATTAAACGAGATAAGTGGAGCAAAAAAAATTTCAAAACGAAATTATTATTACAACAGTAGTGTATTTTTTAATTTTTTAATTTTTTAAAATTT
>NW_004797732.1:442438-450386 GCF_000002075.1 Aplysia californica | reverse complement strand
GAAGGGAAGAAATAAAAAAAAAAAAAAAAAGAAATAAGAGGAAAAAAGAATAAAAGAGACTGAACATTCATGGACATTCCAAGCTAAATGAAAATGTCTCTTAATCATTCTATGTTGGTGTAACATGCTGGCCCATTTAAGGTAGCTAGCAACTTTCATTTGCATTGATACATTTCCGTCAACGTGTTGGTCGGTAGCACACACTGCAACTTTCATCTTGCGGAAGGCTGTTATGGTGAAGTACTGTGGCCTGAAACGTATATACAAAAAGTACATTTGAAAATCAAACACAGAGGTGATAGCCTATAATAAAGGGGTTTAGATGTTTCATAAGGGTTGAAGTAAAAGGGATGAAGGGGAGATAGGGGTGGGAAGGGGGGGGGGTGATTGTCTTCAAAGGTCAACATTACAGAGCAGTTTGGACAAAATGAGTCAAATTTTCCACGATGAAAACGCAAAATCAGGCGCTCTACGTGTGCGGTTCACTACTAATGTGAGCATAGCTAGAGAGTGCCTCTAGTTAATTGAGAAAATCGACCAGCATTTTAACCTCTCAATAGTAGTTTTCGTGTTAGGCTTACGTCCAATTGGTCGCTTTTAAGGACAAGTGGGCTAAACCAGATATCGGGGGGTTTCCAGAAATCTTGACCTACACCCAAAGTGGGCATTGTCCTACCTACAGGAGAAATTTGGTTTGATTGGTGAGTATATTTGTTTGGTTATAGAGAAAACTCTCCTTGTCTTTTAAAGAAACTGAACTAGGGGCAAAAACTTTACCGTCAATTTTCTTAAAACAGCATTTTTCGAGATAGCCCCCTTGTGCTTAAAAGCGACCAATTCTTCAGGCCGAAATGTGGCGCCTGTTATCAATTCTAGTTGCGCGCTCCCTACGTTGTCGCTGTGATCCTTATACATGTAGCAAGCTTTTTTGTAAGCTTTTCTTGCAGACCTCCCGGGCGTTGATGTGTTATTGCTGAACTTTCGTCAATCAAACAAGAGATGATTAATGAACCGTGGAGCGCGCAGTTCTGTGCTGCCGAGCCGTCAATTATTTAAACCACTTTACACCATCACCATACGCTCTCGGATTAAGGAAATACTCAGCACTGCGTCACCTCCTTGACAGTCAGTTCGCAGAAGAAGGTAAAGAGACAGGGTAGGATATTATGGTGTGACACATGCGTAAAACCTTTTCAACACATTGTCATTGCTAAATGGCAGCACCTCCAAGTTTACAGCCAATTTCATACAGAACTGAGCTAAGTGATGTGAACAGCTTTAACCCCCCCCTCCCACAAAACAAAACAAAAAACACAGACTAAGTTCAATGGTATTACAAATGGGGATTCGAACCAAGGTAGTCCTCGTCGCAGCCTGGAGTGAGCTACCACATCTCATACATGGGACACAGAAGTATCAGATGCGTAAGTACGAACATTTATTTATAGTAGATATTCAGCCTAATATTCCTTTTTCTGCACCTAAAGCAAGAGAGTTGTCATACCAGCATTTCGATTGAGACCAAACGGGATGTATTCAGAGAAAAAACACCAAACACCTACATTTTGTGAAAATGGTGAAATGGTATAGGTTTAACGCCCCTACTAACACTATTAGGTTATTTAAGGGGCGGGACCTCCTAGTTTAACGTCCGTCTCCGATAGGACCGAGTCAGGTGGGACGTTCGTGTAAAGTGCCTTTCCCAAGGACACAACGTCGGACCGAGCTGAGGCTGGAACCCCCAAACTCGCAAAGTTTGGGAGGCTTGGGGTGCGTCAGGTGTATTTGTATTATTTGACAACGCTTTTTACTTGTATTATATTTTTAACAACGCCTTTTTCCCGAAACACCTCAGGTGGGTGGTAAAATCGGAGGTATTTTCCTTTAATATCCCAAAATAAGCTGAAAAGGGTTTTAACCCCCATACTTATCGACACAGAGTGCCATTCAGGCTAACTGGTCTTTAAATTTTTTTTCCCATAACCTGAAACAAAAATGCCTTAATTAAGTGAACTTACAGCTCTTCAGGATACAAATACAATATTATTATTAATTTTTAATTTTAACAGAGAACATGCCCTACGCTTTGGCTGCTGTAGTCCAAGTTTTCGTTTAGACCACCAGTTAGACAGGTAGGCACGAAAAAGAACTGGATAAAAATTGAGACAAAATCGAAACCAATACAGAGAAAGTATAAAACCCGACATTTCAAAGAGATTTTGGAGTATGAAGTATGAGAGACGCTCCTTTAGGAGAACTGATGAGTAACAAACTCTACCCACCCTTTCGGAGCTATTCTCAAATGGAAGGACTGTAACTCTTCAGAAAAGAAAAAAAAATCACCAATACACCTTCCGTCATTTTTTCTAACTCTGTGGATCAACGTCACCTCCCGGACTGGTCAACACAAAACATAACAAAGTGACAAAGCTTAAATCACTTCTGTCTACAATAACTGTCAATCCACATTTAAAACAGCGAATCTGTTAAGTGGCTTAGCGCGAACACCCGACTGCCACTTCTCTACTTCTAAACGTACGTGGGGGGATTGGGCCGCAACTCTGTCGTGAACGGCCTCAGAACTGGGGGGGTTTACACTTAATGAACGCTTATTCCTCCGCATTTTCCTTGCTTGCAGTGCGTGTCAGATTTGTTGATGCTAGGTATTATTTAGTTCTACCATGCTGTCTGGGCGGTCATTCTCGCCCGGCAAATGGTGCTTGGGAGAGCGGCACAAATTGAGTTAAGTCTTCGCTGGCAGCTTGTCAACAGACGGACAGTCATAACTGGGACCACGCTTTGGCTGCTGAGAGGAATTATTGTGTTTTGAGGAGGCGCGAGGGCTTTTTCTCAGCGCCACATGCTGGGCCGGAGAGGACGTTCTGAGTTCAGGCCGTCTACAGCAGCCGAGATTTTTTCCTCTCACCCACCCTTTCTACTCAATTCCTGTGTCACTTGTAGCTGAAAATGGCGGAGTTACCGTTATAGTTAAGAAATTCACACTCTCCCACCTTGCCCCCCCCCAAATATCTCAACAAATCGTTACTGAAAACCAAACCAACCCAAAACAAAGCAAAACAAAGCAAAACAAAGAAAAGTAAGTAAAACAAAGAAAACAAAACAAAATAACCCCCCCCCCCCCAATGGAACTTCATTACGGCTACCAGAATCTAAGTAGCGGTGTGTCTGGCAGTCTTATAGGGATAATTACACACATGTAATATTGCTAGCTGTTCAACTGCCTTGAAATCCGTCCTGATGTTTTCTGCACTAATTTGTTGACTGACGTTCGCGCTTGAGTAAATAGCTTCATTTGCACAATTTTCGCTTAACTTGATTTGCATGTTTATTTCTTTAAACTGCTTTACATACAGATGTACTTGATTTTAAAGCCCTGTTTTGTCTCGTCCGGCAAAAAAAGCAAAAATATACAAACAAATAAACAAACAAAAACAACCCAACAAACAAACAATCTGACTAACAAGCAACAAATACGAATAACAGAACTAAAAAAAAAAATACAAGGCGAGGCAAAACTAAACCATCTGAACTGGAGGAAAAAAGCCTTCAGCTTGTAATTGTTAGGCCTTACTTGTAACGCAACACAGACTTAGCAAGGAAAACAGTAAGATGTGAGCTGCATGCCAACGTGTTGATTAACTTGAGAAACATAAACTAGTACTCCCCTCCCCAACCCCGCCATCTTCTCCTCCCCCCTCCCCCTCCAACCATGCCTCCCCCCCTCCCTTGTACCACTCAATATTTCCCTCGTTCCTATTGACCGTCAATATTTCCTTTGTTACTACCCATAACTTCAGCAATTAATTGAACTAAATTATTTTTGGGTTTTCCTATACGGCATGCTTATAATTAATATAATACGACTCTCTAACCATTATTCGTAAACGAGGGATGAAAGGGGTACCCAAGGTCTGATTCATTAGGGAAGGTAGATAGAGAAATGGTCCTTTAAACGGAGTGCCCATTGGGGGTCGACAAACCGATCGCCAACCTTTTATTTTTTTTTTAGGCGACGAGTCGGGCGATCGGTTTCTGCCACGATATCAGTATTATGAGCTTTGCGCCCTCAATCTGGCTAGCAAACAGATCCGAACCGATCGTGTCAGTCGGCACTCCGTATTACAATCCCTCTGTTGCTTCTGCCGGCCACTCTTCCCATGTTCACCTGACTAAGCAATCATTAGGCCTATCATGTCGTTGTGCTTCTTTCTAATCCAGTGCACTCAGCCAATCGAATTCAGTTGAATTTAGTCGGTGCCATCGAGATTTTTCTCCTACACATGTAGAGGGGCAAGACCTAGCATTTGAGCACAGTACAACCGATTCGACATTGAAGATCAAACGCGTTTGATTCTGCAGGTCACAGCTGAATTTAGTCGAATTCGGCCGAATTGTGCTAAAACGGTACCTTTTGCCTTATCCGTGAAGCGAAATCTGTCTGGCCTCTACTCAATCAAATGGATTTGATTGGCAATGTGCGCTCAGTATTAAGCGACACACACACTCGTAAGGCATCTTCGTGATTTAGCGATCTCTGCATTATGGTGGCTGTCACTCTTATCCGAATATTCTGATTAGTTTTGAGGTTCATTTTAATTTTAGTTCTTCTACTGTTGTTACAACAACAACAACAACAACAACAACAACAACAACAACAACAACAACAACAACAACAGCAACAACAACAACACCAACAGCAACAACAACAACACCACCAACAATAACAACAGCAACCACTGCTGCTGCTACTACTACTACAACAACAACAACAACAACAACTACTACTACTACTACTACTATTACTACTACTACTACTACTACTACTACTACTACTACTACTACTACTACTACTACTACTACTACTACTACTACTACTATTACTACTACTACTACTACTACTACTACTACTACTACTACTACTACTACTATTGATTGTGATTCAGGAAAAGTTGTTTTGCTGAGCCTTTTAGATCTATCAGCAGTTTTTGATACAATTGACCATCACATTTTATTGAAGCGATTGGAAGTGTCTTTTGGATTATCCGTGACTGCCCTTAGCTGGTTTTCTTCTTACCTGTCAAATCGTTACCAATCTGTTTTTATTAAAGGGCTTAAGTCATCAGATCATGCTCTTAAGTATGGGGTCCCCCAGGGCTCAGTCCTTGGTCCAGTTTTGTTCACCATTTATACTCCATCACTTGTCAAGGAAATGGTTAAATATGACTTAAAATACCATTTCTATGCTGATGATACCCAAATTTATGGTTCAACATTGTTTACCAACTTAGATGAACTTGTCCATCGTGCTGAAAATTGTATTGCCTTAGTGAAAAACTGGATGAACAAAAATAAATTGATGTTAAATGATGATAAAACAGAAGTCATTCTGGCAGGCAATGCAAAGTCGGTTAAAGAGGTTGACCATGATCACATTACAATTGGTGATGCAAAAATTTTATTTTCAAGAAAAGTTAAGAATCCTGGCATCTATTTTGATTCTAGTTTGTCAATGTCGGCTGAGGTAAATCATCTGATCAGCTGCATGTATTTAAAAATAAGAAAAATTAGTAAAATACGTCATCTGATCAATACCAAGTATACTGCTTTACTAGTAACTAGCTTAATTTTATTAAAACTCGATTATTGTAACTCCTTGTTATCAGGAATATCACTGGAGAAAGTTAAGAGACTTCAAACTGTCCAAAACAATGCAGCACGTTTAGTTTTACGGAAAAGAAAGCGAGACTCTGCCAAACCTCTTTTACGAACTTTGCATTGGCTTCCTGTTGAGAAAAGGATTGTGTACAAGTTGGCCACCATATTATGTCACAAATGTTTGAATGATAATGCACCATCATATTTATCAAATCTGTTAAGACTGTACATTCCAACCCGCAGTTTAAGGTCATCAGCTGACAAAAGGAAATTTATTTTACCATCTATGAAACTTAAAACAATGGGTGAAAGGGCATTTGAATACCAAGGCCCCAAGATCTGAAATGCTTTACCAAGTACCTTGAGAGAAATCAAATCTTTTGATTCATTCAAATGTCAGCTGAAGTCGTTTCTGTTTTTAAATTAATAAGATGAATATTTGGAATAATTTTCTTTAGTCAGAAAACAACGTTTCATGTTACTGTTGTATGATGTACTGTATTGTAAAGCGCTCAGAGCCTGTGTACTTTAGTCGGGATTGAGCACTATATAAATGTCATTTATTACTTATTACTACTACTACTACTACTACTACTACTACTACTACTACTACTACTACTACTACTGTATATTACTTGAATCGCAGTTATAAATCATTTCGACAAGTCGCTACCTTTGACTTACAAATTCTATCTCCTCAGTGCCTAGTTTAAAGAAATTTGACGTAAAAAAATGTGAGTTTCACATGTCAAGTTTTTTCGAAAGCAATTCTTTGAATATCTTGATTAGACTCCGAAAAAGTTTGAGCTTTTGATAGAGCAGATGGAAAATTAATTTGGTTTCTGACCTCATTGTCGTCTTAGTAAATCAAAACAGCCAAAAATGTCGGGTAGACTCAGCAGTTCTAAGGAAGTAAAATGAGCGTTTAGACCTAATATTTGCTGGACCTGCTGTTTTTGTGGCAATTAGAAGTAGCTGTAAAGGTCTATACTGCTTCCACTTCATATATTATATTCAGTAACTCGACCGATTTTCTGAAAAGCGACACAATCATGCACACCCAACAAGTTGTCTTTTTTTTTCTTTTTCTTTTCTTTTTTTTTGGGGTGGGGGGTGTTTTACGACGCTAGCATGTGCATGAGTTCATATCAGCTCGAGGGACACATTAAACATTTTTAGTGGTAGGAAAATTTGAATTTTGCACGGGTCACGACGGAAGCCTACTCTTATCGATTTTGGACCACCAAGGGATCTTTGACGTGCGCAACGTACACACATCCCTTCGAGATTGAGATTTTTCGCTCTTGTCCAAGAAGGCTAAGGGTAGATCTTTTCTATCATAAAATCAGGGGTGTGGCTGAAAGACAGCAGTAAGAAGGAGCCAAGCGGTAGAAGTAAAAAGGCTGCAGAAAAGCCAGGAGCCCACAGATGGGGCAAGGGAGGTAAGGGGTTGGGGGCAGAAAGTGGAGACGAAAGCAGACGACAGAGCATTTTGCTAGAGCGCCGGAAAAGAGGCGAAAACAGACCATTTTAGAGAGAAAAAAATGGGGAAGAATATGTCCACACTGCTTAACTGAAACAAACAAACGGACGTACTATGTATACGCTTTTTAGCATAAACAAACAAATGAACAGAAGTGGAAGGGAGTTTTTCCTTTCCAACTTTGTCAACGCCAAAGCCTTTACGTGAGTGTCCGCTCGTTCAAGTGATATATACAGATAGACAGCTGAGATTCAAACCCATGATATTTTTCACTTTCTTTAACCATCATTTCTTTTACGTCAGGCGTAAAAAAAAGAGGAGACATCGTTCAGAAAGGCTTACTTGTTGGACACACTACCCCCCCCCTCCCCCCAAACCTTGGTGGGAAACTGGTGACAGGATGAAGGATGGCGACTTTTCTCTCTATATAATATATATATATATATAAATCTTTGTTATTGGTTTGTAATGAAGTGATAGGATTCAATCGTTTTGGACCCAGGAGAGCAAACTATCATGTGTTTTGTAATGTTCAAGAGGTGAGTAATCATAGAGTTAAAATAACTAACTTTTCTCCTATATTTTAAACCCCTTTAGTTCGGGGGTTAAGAATGTCTCGGGCTCTTTGGTAGGATTATGGATTAGACTTGGTAGTGAGAGTGTTAACTCCAGACGCATATTTTCTGCGTTACGTTTAACTCAATGTTTATCACAACATAATCAACAAATAGTGAAAGACAGTCTTGGGCCTGGCAGTGCGGGGGTTAAACTAACAAAACAAAATACCCC
>NW_004797732.1:438355-440535 GCF_000002075.1 Aplysia californica | reverse complement strand
AAATGCTTGCTTTTCAAATTTGCAACTGTTCTAAAAACACAACAACAACAACAACAGCAACAACAACAACAACAACAACAACAACAGCAACAACAACAATAACAACAACAACAACAACACAGCCGCCACCACCACCACCACCACTACAACAACAACAACAGCAACAACAACAAGAACTACAACAACAAAAGGCAAGGACAGAGTGATTGTTGCTTACAGCAGTAAAGTTGTCATAGTACACATTACAGTGTCAGTCCCTCGTTTCGGGTCCATCTGCTCTGTGAGTGTGTGTACTTTCTGTCAATTCTGTAAACGAACTGTGCTGAGACACTCACAGAGTGGTTCTAAAGATTCACATTTTTGTTTTAAGAGTGCACGATATCGCTCGTGTTTGTGGCTACTGTCTGGTTAAGAGGTTAGTCTATAATTCTCTGGTTGAATTTGCTTGTGTTTAGGGGTGTAAGTAATCAAAAGCATTCGATTTATTTTTTCCCCTTACAATAATCACCCTTGTATCATGTATCCAACACTATCTGAGAAAACAATGATATCAAAATAAAAACAAAACACCCCCCCCCCCAATCCAAAAATTCTGCTTCCAGGTAACATATTTTAGCCTCAAGAACGATATTAATTGTATCTGAATGGTGTATTAGACAGGTCATCAAATATCAGTTTAGTTTTAACTCCAGATTTCGAAATGTGAAACTATTGCTTCCAAAACACAGGCAGTGTATTATTTACTTACTTAGGTAAGACGCATGGCTTCATTTCCTTGTCTGGCGTCGATCCTAATTCGTTTTATTCACAATATTTGCCTAAAATGAAACAACACTTTGTCAAGTAGAGCTCCACAAGTAATTGCTCATTAAGTGACGTTCTCGCGCCGAGGTGCCAGAATAATTGAGGGTTTGTACAGATTTGTTCTTGCCTCGAGAACAAGCCTTAAAAGCACTCGCTCCCAGCCAGGTGTGCTTGGGTTTGGGGTTTGGCTTATCGCCCCTGTATTTTCTCATAACTCTGACATTTGGGTATTGCGTCCTTTTTTCCTCTCTTGATTTTCTTTCTTCGTTGTGCTTTGTGTCAATTTAAACGTCATACCGTTCTCCATTGCCCTGAGATTAAATTCTGAGGTTTGTTTCAAGCTTTCAATATTCTTTCTGTCATATTATGAAGTTCGTCTTAGGTTGGCAGATCTATGTTTGTTTGTTGAAAAAAATATTTCGAGCTTAATCGATTTCGAAGACAAAAACCTCATGAAAGAGTTACAAAACTATACACTGCAAGATTGAAATGCTAGATGAACGCTCACAGCTAAGCCTTAATTCGAATAATTTGCTTAGAAAGATAGTCTGGAGAAGTAAGTAGTGTCAACTAGAACCAGAGAAGGAACTTAGATCTAAATGAAATAATTATTCATCTCTTATCACCCTCTCCACGTTTTCTATATTGTTACAGTTTTTATCTCCGTATGTTTGTCTAAGATCGACTACACCCCCCCCCCGTAGTCTTAATTTGGTGTGCTTAATAGGTCATTTTCAGATCATCTTGTATGGTAACGACAAAACTAAACAAAAAGAAAAAAAATCAAAACCAAACCAATCCCCTCTCCCTTTCCCCCCCAATCAAACAATAAAAATCTCCCAATCAACAAATCACCAAGCACTCTGAGTACCGTAATGAGAATTAAAAACTTCGAATAAAAATCGACACAGAACAATTGTCAAGGGCCGTCTGCTACCAACATCCAGAGTCTGGCTGGCTTTCGATACATATTAATAGATCTATGGACATTGTTGTAGAAAAGAAAAAAAGCCGACTTAAGTTACAAGTATTTAAAAAGATATTTAAAAAAAAGATTTATGATACAAATGATGATATAATCCTAGGGGTTGTGCAATGATTATTGAATGTTCCTACGCTAAAAAATAATAAGCTTGGTTTATTCTCTTATCTCCGAAATCTCTGATGCATAAAGCCACAGTTATTGCAATTTGATATAGCCGTTTTGGTTCCGATTACATATACTATACACGCGCTGTGAGCACAACTGGTAAACTATCAATATTCCCCTTCTTTCAAGAGAAGCCCAACGCAGTTAGTCGTTATTAGTTCCTTATTATTAGTCTGTCGTTAGGCCTGAGCATTAGTGGTGAAGCCTGGTGTGTGAGAAGGGGAGG
>NW_004797732.1:435143-438239 GCF_000002075.1 Aplysia californica | reverse complement strand
GGGGGGAGGGTAGTCATGGGCTTAAAGCCAAGTAATTGTCACTCCGATCCGGCTCTTAACTCAATCACACCCGCCACAGTTTACCGTCGATTAGTTTTCAATGTACAGCCAGCCCCCGGGAAGCAATACCCTCGGCTTTTTCCCTCTTTTCAGGCGAGCGACGGGCAGCGCCCCGCCCACTTTTCCACCCGCCCTGGCGATCAAGCCCCTCGCCGGAAGCACGTGGGGAGGGGGGCCCATGATAATCCCATAGCCAACAGAAACTCGACACTATTATTGGGTAACTCGAGGCGGGCTGGCCAGCCAATGGCTGATTCCTGTTTCGCGTCCTTCCCGTTTCAGGGCGGGCAAGTTCTTCCCAGGCCGATTGATTCGTGAGTGTTGCTCGATTCTCCGCGTAATAGGCTAATTAGCGACGTATTTGTCCCTTCTAACTTTTGACACAGGCATTCCGTCCGTCTCGTGGTATTGAGGACGGGGATTTTTTTTTTACAGTTCTTTCTTCTTCTCCCGAAATCTGTACCGCAGTTCACCGCTCGACCATTTGCTGGTTGGCTGTTTTTAGCTGGATATAAATGAGAAGACAAAATGAACACGACTGCAATGAAGCTGTTCTTGACAGTTTGGTATTAAAGACAAGCAAGACCCAGCCGACGAGGAGCAGTTATACTTCTAAAGAAGGACAATGTTTGTTGTTATAGCTTCCGTGCTTTTGATTCTTTGAAATTGTGATAAATTTCGAAACAGAAATAGAATTTGTTCTGTGTTACATCAACTTTCAAAGATAGCATTTTATCACTGCACCGTTGTCAACCAAGTGCAAAACCACGAAATGAGATATATAAGGATTTTAAAATAGATTTTGATACGGACTTTCTGAATGAGCCATTTGTGAAGGGAGAGGAGATAAGTTAAATGTTTTACACGAACAACAGAAGATGTTTGTAACTGAACAAAATGTTGAAAGTCATATCTGAATATCAGTGAAAGAAAGAGAAAGTGGACGTCTCTGGGGGTGAATTAATGAATTGTTCATGAAAGAGTAAATTGTACCGGAAACAACTGCAAAACAATTACAGCAAAGATACAACCAGCTTTTGGAAAATAGCATACAAATTCAATATCTGTATGACTATTTATCCCAATTTGTTGTAGTATCACTGTTGAGCACGTATAAGCCTCCAGAATTGGACTTCACTTCGTGAAAAAACCAAAAAAACCCAACAACAACAAAAAACCAAAAATAAAACAAGTCACCACAATGGAGACTAAAGTCACAGTCTGCTGCACCATCCCAACCTCCCCATCATCATCCCCACCATCGCCGCTGTCATCACCGAAATCATCGACGTCAACGCTCTCATCCGCCTCCTCGTCATCCTCGCCTCCAATATCCAGCAGCAGCAGCTCTTTCCCCGCCACTCACCCACAAGCTTCACCGACGTCCGAGCTGCCTCCAGCGTCCAACAACAACAGCACCACGACGACCTCTCGACCCCCAGGTAAGCGGTGCGTGTCTTACAGCATAGACAGCATCCTGGGTCGCCGGGACTCCTCGCCACCACCACCACAACCACTACCACTGCCATCACCATCACCAGGCCAGCACGAAGACTCAGCCCAAGAGACTTCCAGACTTGCAGGTGAGTACTTATGAGGATATTAACCCTATCCGTACGTCATGTTTTACTATCGTATCCTTACGACGTGGGGAACTCTGTGCCACCACTTTCCAAAGATGAAATTAACTCGTTTATCCGCTTTGCACAGCAGTCTGTTAAAATGATTTTTTGAGAAATAATATTGAAAGTTTCAAAGAGATCTTCGTACTAGAAGTATTCTAAAATGTGGAGAATAAAACCCCCGGGGTACAAAATTATCCCATGGCATACGGATAGGGTTAAAAGTATTATTATTATTACTGTTTTGTTTTAGTAGGCGTTTTACGGCACTTGTAACACAATGAGGTCATATATAAAGATTAGAGGTGTTACAAGAGAGTAACAAACACAAGAAAGAAGGAGAACAAATAAAGATGACAGATGTTTGATTGGAAAGAAGAAGCAAACCACACCAGAGCACCCTCCAACCACCAACTTGTTATTATTGTTAAGTTGTTACGAAGATGTAGAGCATGTTGAAGTATACCGTGGGTGAGTGTATGTGCATGCATGAATGAATGAATGAATGAATGAATGAATGAATGAAGGACTGGGTGGGTGGGTGGATGAGTGAGTAACTGACTTAAAGAATGAGTGAGAGAACAAATAGATAGGTGAAAGATTGAGAGAATGATAAGTGGAAGGTTTAATGAATGGACGAGTAAATGAGTGAATGGATGATTGACAGAATGGGTGAATGAATGATTCATTGTATAGGTGAATGAGTATGTAGGTGAAGGAGTAATGGAGTAAATGATTAATTGAATGAAGAGATGAATCAATCTGCAAAATAATGAACTGCCGATAAACAAATAATATACAAACCAAGGAATGTGTGAACAAATTAAGGACAGAAAACAATACACGTGCAACAACAACAACAACAACAACAACAACAACAACAACAACAACAACAACAACAAAAACAACAAAAACAACAACAACAACAAAAGAAAAGAAAGAAAAGAGAAATGGAAAAAAGAAAAAGTGCATTTTCCAGCATATTCAAAGTTGCATTGCAAAATACTATTCGTATGTTAATGAATAATTATGCAGTAGACTTGCAAACAATAGGCCTACTTGTTATTTACCAATTTGATTTTTAGAAATTACAGCTACAGCCGAATTGTTTTTTGTTCTTTTAGAAATCAGATGCTTTAATTGCGTATCAGGCTGAATAAACAACAATTAAATCTACGTAGTCACTTTTTCCATAAGTTGAATTGATGATATGAGAACTTTCCCTTTTTAAACTTAAATTTGATTCTGAGTAGCACCAGATGCCTGATAATTGAGAAATAATCTTGCTCTTGAATGAGCACTTCTTATAAAACATCCAGTACTGATTCAGAAACCAAAAAAAAAAATTAAAAAAAAGCCCCCCCCCTTTCCCCCTTTCCCGCCAAGATAAATGAAAAGAAAGAAAGAACCCCCC
>NW_004797732.1:431439-433448 GCF_000002075.1 Aplysia californica | reverse complement strand
ATAATAATAATAATAATAATAATAATAATAATAATAATAATAATAATAATAATGATAATAATAATAATAATATTAATAATAATAATAATAATAATAATAATAATAATAATAATAATAATAATAATGATAATAATGATAATAATAATAACAACAACAACAACAATAATAATAAAAATAATAATAATAATAATAATAATAATAATAATAATAATAATAATAATAATAATAATAATAATAATAATAGTAATAATAATAATAATAATAATAACAATAAAAATAATAATAATAATAATAATAATAATAATAATAATAATAATAATAATAATAATAATAATAATGATAATAGTAAGTTGTTAAGAAGTTGATGTTCTTCAGATCATCATCCTCATCATCATCCTCATCATCATCCTCATCATCATCATCATCATCATCATCATCATCATCATCATCATCATCATCATCATCATCATCATCATCATCTTAAACCCCTCTGTCCTCCCAGTATGTTTAGGCCTCCCCCTCTTTCTCTTTCATTGGGAATTACACCCAAGACTTGTGGGTAATGCTTGTTTTCGAGTTTCTCACGTTGTCCAATCCACTTCCATTATCTCTTTCTGATTTGTACACCTATTTTCTGTGTGAGGTAAAAAAAAATGTTCCAATTAACCAGCGGTCTAAACTAATCGACCCCAGAAGATTTGTTGGTTTGTAAAGCTATTTTAAAAAAGCCAAGTTATTGTTAATGAGTTTTGCTGGCATCATGGAAGACATTAGACCAGTTATTTCTTCATTACAAACAAGCGACTACTTTAAAAAAATACTTTCTATGAAACGAATCCCACCGGTATTTAAAAGGGGAAAAAATCCCACCACCTCCCTTAAAACGAACAAACAAACAAACAAACAAAAAAACAACAACAGCAACAAAACAACAAAAGCCACAACCACATTTTAAAAGGGCTATGTAAACTGCAACAGCAGCTTCGGTTTGCGTGCTAAGCCTTTGTGGCTCTCTTGTCGCATTCACAGTCCGGCAATCTGTTGCTGTACTGGGTCGATGATTATGACAACTGATCATTAAACAATCGAAATCTAAAGAATGAATGACATACCACAGTTAGTTAAATAAGGAATGGACTCTCATTGGGAGTGTGATTTGCTATTTTTGAATGCAAAAAAAAAAAAAACAGCTACAAAAAACAAAAAACAAAACAAGCTAACAAAACCCAACAAATGTGAATGTTCATGCCCCCATTGACACAATTTAGAGCATATTAAAATTAAGAGCCGGGCTGCTTCGACTTTACCTGCAACTGTAAAAACCAACAGAGAGATAAAACGTCCTTGCAGATAGACGAAGACACTCGATCAAATAAATAAATAAATAAATAAATAAATAAATAAATAAATAAATAAATAAATAAATAAACAAATAAACAAATAAACAACTAAGCAAATAAATGGATGAATGGATGAATGGATGAATGGATGAATGGATGAATGGATGAATGGATGAATGGATAAATAAATACATTAAAAAAATAAATAAAAAAAATAAATAAAAAATTAAATAAATAAATAAATAAATAAATAAATAAATAAATAAATAAATAAATAAATAAATAAATAACAAAACACCTCTCAACACGAGATTTGAACTCACATCTTGTACGTGTGGAGGCGAAGTACCTAACGGCGACACCATAGTTGCAGGTTTTCTAAGACAACCAAAGGACTTACAATGCTGCAGATCCTGACCTACCTTTCACTAATTGATGAATATTTTAAAGTACATTGTACATTAATAAGTTGATGTACATGTTGTTAGGAAGTTGGGGGGGGGGGGGGGGGCGGGTATATATCTTCATCACTTTTTGCCCTCATATTTTTCCCGTTGGGCCACTCCCTTCCTCCGTGCAGAACCTCCCTTTAGTATCCCGTCTAACAGCCCCAGGCACCGCTCATTGTACACTCCATGTGACTCCAGCTTTCGATTGGGTTACAATAAA
>NW_004797732.1:428908-430460 GCF_000002075.1 Aplysia californica | reverse complement strand
AAAAAAAAAAAGACAAAAAACAAACAAAAAACAAACGAACAAAAACAATAACAAAGAAAAACAACAGCAACAAGAAGTCAAAACGGAAACAACTAAAGATTGAAAACCACCGATGAAGCCGTACATTTCATCGGCTGTTAATAAACCCTTTAGCTGTCTAATTCTTTTTCCTTTTTTTGCCCTCTTTGCTCCGTTATTCTCAATTCAAGTTCATGCTATTATATAGAACCCATACCCCCATCAACCCCCCCCCCCCCACAAACCTCCTGGCCGCCAACACTGACATACAATTGTCTTTTATACAAATGTATTTTTGTGACAGCTTTTGCCTCTCGCATTCATCTTCTGTGCTCACACCCAAGCCCACGTGCGGTGGTCGCGAGGAAAAAAAATAACAACACTTAGAATGGATTATTTTAAGAAAAGAAAAGAATTACGCTGAGAGGGACCGACAAAAGCAGTTATAATATTGACTTGAAACCTGTGCATAACGTCGTAAAAAGTGTTTTCAAGGATAAATCTGCTGTCTCGGTGAACGGAAAGCGCTCATTTTTAAAGTTTATATTTGTTGCCTTATAAGAGTGCAAGAGAAAGTTAATTAAAACCCGCTTATTATTGCTTAAGGATACACGAACTCTTTTCAGTGATCTTAGTTGTACTCTTAATCTACGTATAGTTATCACACCGTCCATTAAAAAATATAATATATAAATTAATCGTTATTGTCGTAGCCGAACATCCGCAGAATTAAGAACGTTCTTGCATTTGATACTACGTTAGGTTTAGTTAAAAGCAACATAATTATATTAACAATGATGTGAGCATAAGGTAACAGTTTGGTCAGCACATGTGATGTAATGAAAGAAATCTTTGTCCTGCCCACAAGAAAATAAACCAAACCAATTTAATTACTTTGTAAGGTTCATACTGACCCCAAAACATTTTTTTTTTTTCTCAAGTTCTTAAAGGGATTTTTTAAAAAGAGTTCTCTTTCTCACATTTCACACGTAGCTGGTGTGAAATCATTTGTTTATTTGTCTGAAAGAAAAATAAAATATTTTCTTCAAAAAGAATATTATATTGGACGGTCATGAAACTTTGTAAATGTTTAAATTGTGTCCCTTTTTCTTTGAAAATTAATTTAGAATAAGTAGAAGGAGGTCAGCTTCCAGCCTGACAGTCAGGGCCAACCGAGATAGAGTGTGATACAGTATCCCAGTAAAAGAACGGACAAATTCAATAAAATAGACTTCCTCATAAGCAAATCAAATGCATGTCTTTTGAGTGTCAGAGTGAAGAACCGAACGATATAACCACAGACGCTGGTACCTTACATTGGCATTGTTAAAGCCTTTGCACTGCCTACTCATGCAGCATACCAATTAAAATTTGAAGCTAAATAAATTCTACGTCATCAGACAGATTAATATTTCATCTCTGTAAAGAGACACTCAAGATATGGTCACTCAGAATTGACCTAAAAAAATATGGCTTGGCAAAATTGTGCGAAATAAACAAATATATAAAGGTGTGTTTGCGCCTATAACCCCCC
>NW_004797732.1:427460-428792 GCF_000002075.1 Aplysia californica | reverse complement strand
ACCCCCTGACCCCTGCCCTCTGCACAAGCCGTCCCAAAGGCCGAACCATATGATGAATTTATTCTATTTCTGTTTTATTCACAGACTCACCACTGGGTGATCCAGCGTCACCAAAGACTCCACCCCCTAGACTCGCCCACACATTTCCTGGAATCCGATACCACCACCACCCCCCACAACAACAACATCACCATCAGTATCATCACCACCCGTATCGTAGACAAACCAGCAACAACAACAACAACAACCACACGAACAACGGGTACCCACAACGTACTCATCAAACACCCGGCGGGGAATCGGACTTCGAAGTTTCTACACCAGCAACCAGACCTGCGACACCACCACTTCATCATCACAAACAACAACAGCAGCAACACCAACAGCAACGGCCAGCATCACCGTCCTCGCCAGGCATGGGAAGATCTGTGAGTTCTGTGCCAGGCACGCCCAGCGGTACCCCGTACTCCCCCGAGAGCCCCCCGTACAGTATAGAGACCACAGACAACATGGGCAACACCACCACATGTCTCAACACCAGTACCAGCGACTACAGGTGAGCTTCACTGTACATGGAGGTTATACAGGTTGTAAGGTCCTTGATGTATTGTAACATCAATGGCTGAGGGCACGCAAAGATAGTTCATAACAAGATAGTTCACTCGGCCAAAAAAGTGTCCGCGGAAGTCTGCTCATTGCTTCAGATGTCGCTGAAGTCTATGTTTTGAAGCTTTCTTTCGTTTCTCCAGAAGAAGAATAGGAATAGCACCACCTGTTAGTTTCGCTTTTATTGTTTTTCACGCAAAGGCCGCGCTTTATCGAAGAGGGGGCTACCGGATTTGGAGGACACTTTTTTAAATTGGCCCAAAGAGAGGAGTGAACTATCTTGTTATGATACTACTACTATGATACTATGATCCTTGGTGCAAGAAGGGATTTTATCCACTTTTGGTCGAAATAGAGTAATCGATATAGGTAGTGGGATTTTAAGCCGCGCTTTTACCTCTGTAATTATCTAAACCATAGCTTAATTCGCTATCAAGATATTAACGTTTCTTTTTTTTATATACTACGTTAAAGACATTTCAATATCGTCAAAATTTCAAATTTTTCTTGAAAATGTGAGAAATGGATGATATAGTTACTTCTTACGTTAAGTCGTTCCGGTTTAGAAATGTTTAGTAAGAATTTTGCGGCGTGCGCAACTGCATAAGTTCATATGAGCGCGCGAAACACAAGTTGATTGCATTCACAATCGTTCACAGCACGGCTTGGTCTTGTTCAATGGTTTAGTTTAAAAATTATGCATCCAGAATTTCAGTTAAACCCCCC